>NC_051210.1:3212594-3359277 GCF_015220075.1 Falco rusticolus
CCATAGCCATGCACACCCGTGAGGTGGCTGGCCATCTGGTACTCTTCTTGGGAGGCAGCTAAGGAACACACATCACTGATCTGGTTGGTCTGGCTTATTCCCCAGCTGGATGTGATGGTGTGAACATTGCCACTTTGGACCCCATCCCTTGAGTCCATCAGTTTAAAGCCCAGTTCACCAAGCTGGTCAGTCTGCTGCCGAAGCTTCCCTTGCCTCTTCTTGATGGGTGAATCCCATCCCTCCCTAACAGGCTATAGTAATCAAAGAATGTCCTGCAGTTATAAAAGCCAAAATGTTCACAACAACACCCGCCATGAAGCCAAAGGTAGCTTTGCATTATACTTCTATTTCTGGCTGCACCCTTTCCTCTTAAAGGTAAAATGGAATTAAAAATAACTTGAGCACCAATATTTTTCGCTTGTAGGACCAGGCTTTTATCGTCTTCCTTGATTCCGGCCCAGTTCTGGCTTGTGGTGTCATTCATGCCCACATGAAAGAGTAGCCGGGTACAGCTGTTTGTGCTCTTGACAAGTTGTGGCACCCTCTCGGCACCCTCTCGGACCTTAGCTCCTGCAAGGCAGCGTGACTCCCTGTCAGGCCAGCCAGTGGCCACCACAGTGCCCCTTAACAGAGTCACCCACTACAAGCACTCGTTTCCTTTTGCAGCATCCACTGTGTGCTGCTGGTACAGACTTCTCCTCGCAGACTCTGCTCATAGGTGTCATAGAATCATTCAGGTTGGAAAAGACCTTTGACATCAAGCCCAACTGTTAACCCAGGACTACCAAGTCTATCACTAAACCATGTCTCTAATCATTACATCGACACATCTTTTAAACCCCTTCATAGATGGTGACTCCACCACCTCCCTGGGCAGCCTGTTCCAGTGCTTGGCCACCTTTTCAGTGAAGATATTTTTCCTAATGTTGTGATTTAACCCCGGCCAGCAACCAAGTACCATGCAGCCACTTGCTCACTCCGTCTCACCCAGAGGAATGGGGAGAAAAATGGGAAAGGAAATGAAAAAATTAAGGTTGAGATAAGAACAATTTAGTAGTTAAAGCAAAGCCGCGCACGCAAGCCAAGCCAAGCAGGGAATTCCTTCCCCACTCCCCAGGGCAGGCAGGCTCAGCCATCCCAGGGCAGCCGGGCTCCATCACGTAACGGGTACTCGGGAGGACAAACGCCATAATGCCAAATGTCCCCCCTTCCTTCTCCTTCCCCCAGGGTATATACTCAGCATGACGTCCCACGGTATGGAATCCCTCTCTGGCTGGCTTGGGTCACCTCTCCTGCCTGTGTCCCCTCCCCATGTCCCGTGCCCCCCCAGCCCTCTGGCTGGCAGGGCCCAAGGAACTGAGAAGTCCTTGATTTAGTAGAAACATCACCCGGCAACAACTAAAACCATCAGTGTCCTGTCAACGCTGTTCTCACATCAGAGCCAAAACACAGCACTGTTCCAACTACTAAGAAACAAATTAGCTCCATCCCAGCTGAAACCAGGACACCTAATAAAAAAGTCTACATGTAGACATAAAAGTCTACAGCTATTAAAGATTCTTATATGGTTTTGGTTGTGAAGCTGGCAAGTGGGGACTGAAGCAGAATCCTGCTTTTGTGGGTCACCAGGGTCCAAGGTGCCTCATTCTCCACAGCAACATAGGTCTGGAACCACCTCTCCATCTCCTCCGTCTCCATCTCGGCCCCTCTCATACTGTGAAGCCTTTTGACTTGTTTCCTACAACTCAGCCACCTGACAGAACAAATGACCGGCCTGCTCCACGTTAGGCTGGTACCTGCCTTTCCTCCCGGGGAAGGCTCTGTGTACCTGCTGCGATCCACTGTCTGTCATGAAGACTCCTTCCTCACCAGTTCCATCTGGGTGCAAGCATCAGACATCCCAGGGGCCTTTCTGTAGAAGCTCTGATTTTAACTCAGAGGCAAGTGCCAACCACAAGGGCATAGACCTGGAGAACTGCCCCAGCTGTGGGCCAACCAGCGGGTGCTGGCCCTTCTCACACGCCCTCTGCGCAAAGTGCTGCATGGCTGCCATGCCCTCTTGGCCCTGCTTGCTGGCCTGGTCACAGCACTGCCGCCACCAGCACTCCCCAGGGCTGGTTCTGTCTCCCGTGGGGGCTCGAGGCCGGAGCTGCATCAGCCTCATGCCAGAGCTGGTGGCTTCTGGCGGGGCTCTCTGTTCTCCCTCCCCTTTCCCCAGGAACCCACCTGTCCTCAAAAATACCTAAGATTGTCTCCTTCACTACATATATGATGCTCCCTTCAAAAGTTTAGGAAGGCTATGTCAGTTTTTTAGACTGAAGTGGTTTTCAGATACTTATGCCCAAACTGATATAGATTACATCCCAACCATGGCTTTCAGGAAATGTGACTAAAACAGATTGTTTTACACATCAGGATACTTATGACAGAGCTGTGAAACTGTAGAAAATGCACCAGATCCTGATGTTCTCTTTGTTCTTAAGAAAATTCATCCTGTGAGGCATTTGCATTTTCTGTCGCAGCTGTTGGGTAACACCACACGAAAACAGCACTTGCAGATAAAATTTCTCTGCACCCACTCACAGTGAATTTCTAATACTTGTATTATGGTAGGAAAAGACTGGGAAAAATACAGCAATATTGGCTGAAACAAAAAATGGTGATTCGAGACATAATACAAGGAAAGTACCTGATCATGATCTTTTCCCAAGTGCTTGTATTTGTGTTGCTAACACAGTACTTGATTTTTTATCTCTATTTTAAAATGCTACCATCTTTGTTAGATGAATCTTAATGAGTTTCTGTGAAGATAAAAGCAATCCCTCTGGTCAGATCAAAGGTCAATTTCCCCACTATCCTGCCTCCACAGGTGGTCAGGAGTGGCAGAAGACATGAAGTTTCCTTAGGTCTTCTAGGAGTGCTGGCTGAAAACATCAGACTCACTGTTGCTACCCTCACCCCCTCCTGCCAAGCTTCTTGCGTCATTCCTGCTGTGGTTGTCTTAGACACTGCTGCACAAGACCATCCTACTAGTAGCACTACATTGCTGTCATTACCAAAAGCAACATGTAATGGGTGGAACCTTCTCCACAAGAAATGCCTGATGTTCCCTCCACCAAGACAAAGAACACATTTGGAGAGCTATGCCCTTAGCCTAGAGAAGGACCCTTTTCACGCTTAGTGTGCAATCTGGTTCCTTTTTCACGCCAGATGCATTAACATGGTTGTGCAGGTCAGACAATCTGGCCTACCCACCAAGCGGGCAGCACCTCTGCAGCTCCTAATGATGGCAAAAGCCATTTCTTGTTGGGAAAAAGACCTTCATGCAAATGTGCACACAGTGATTCAAGCTGCAAAAATTTGAACAGAATAGAATATTTTCAGTTGGAAAGGACCTACAATGATCATCTAGTCCAACTTTGAGAATCTGTCATTGAAGTTCTAATCGCTCCATTTTTCCCTTTTCTTTTATTTTTTTCATGTCCCCAGACAAGTCCTCAGCACAAACAAAACCTTCTTACCAGTCTGCTTTCAGCCCTGGCCAGGTATCTGTCTACCCCATCTGTGGCAGGAATCTTGACTAGGGGATCTTGGGAGCCTATTTGCTTTCCCTTTTCTTATCTGCTCCAAGGTAATGATGTAAGTGAAAGTAAAACTTTGGGCTGCATGTTAAATGAAATGTAATGACTCAATCTTTGCACATTTTGTCTATGTGAGTGGGAGAAATGGACCTCTTTCAAAATGTGTCAGATAAATCTCTGTAAAAAGCAGTTTCCATTGTTAATTTGCTAAACCAATTTGAAATTGTAAGACAGCAGCTAAAATACCCCTATTTGTCATGTTAATTAAAAGGCATTGGATACACAGTTAAAAAGACATCATTGCAGTGAAAGTATTTGCTGGGTCATCTGAATATCTCCAGAGGAGGAAATCTAACTACAGAAGGAAGATGCAAAGCGTAAGAATAGTAATTCCACATATTTAAAAGAATTTTCTACCTGATTTACCTACTCTTAATGTACAGGCATAGGGCTCTTTAAAGGAAGCTGAATTCTGTTAGTCTTTACATCCTCTTGAAAATCAAATTCTAACAGGTTGAGTGTACTTTTCAATATGAAAAACTACATTACTGAAAATTTGATATTGATCTTTTCAGCTTTTACATTTTTGAGGCCAGAGGGAAGTGATCTTGGGAATAGAGGTAGATTTATTTTAGAGCTTAGGTGGCATCCATTTTCTTCTTCTTCTTCTTAGGTGGCATATCAACAAACATTTTCAGTCTGCCCAGCTGCTTCTTTAATCCAATGGATGCTTAAACAGGAAACATTTTAAGAATGACCTTTTCTGCTTAGATTTATAGATAATTTTAGATGTTTCTCAGTAATAAAAAATGTTGAGCTGTTTTTTTTAGACCAGATGAAACCTGATCAGATATCTCAAAATCTCCATTGTTGAAACAACCAAACAGAAAAAGTTTCAGTGCATCTAGACAGGAACAAGCTGCATCAGAATCCAGCCTGCACCTGGATAAGTGTTGCACGTTATACCATGAAAACAATGGAAAAATTTCTTTCCTAATTCAATGCAGTCTCACATATACAATAACACCTGGGGCTCAAAAGGAAGATAGTAAGACAGTGAATAATGATTATTTGGGTCAAACTGATAATTTTTAAATTGTAATTTTTTTAAATGTTTTAAAGTTGTGGGGGTTTGGTTTTTTGGTTCACTTGTTTGGTTTACTAGAGTACTGAAGCAAGAATGACAAATAAGTGCAAGTACTTTTCTTCCTCCCTTGGGGATTTCTGTAATTTTCTAATTTGAGGTAGTTTATTTTGTGGAGAAAGCATTCACGATGCTAAGAAGGAAAAAGAAAGACTACAAGGAAGTGTAATGAAAGAAAAAAAGACAGAAAACCTATAGTGTGTAAAATGGCAAACCACTCTGTGAAATGCACTTTAACGGCTTAGTCCTTCACCCACTAAACTTAATGAAATTTCACCCCTATCCTCAGTTTTACAGTACTGGCTTGGAGGATAGTTGGAGCTACAACTTATAAAGGTGCTGGGCTCTGGGAATTCTCTGCTGTCATATACTGCTTCTGTGGCTCTAAACAGACAGAGGCACACTGGAATTGCCCAAAGGTATGTCATTCTTCACTTGTTTCTTGATTTAAACACTCAGTAGATTAAACAGCAGCTGGGCAGATGATGGACAGTATAAAATTTGGCAGAAGTCGTAGCAATTGCTGTACAGATGGACAGCTACAGAATGTTAGAAGCATGATTATCAAAAAACTTTGCTCCCTGTGCTGTCTGCAGTCTAAAGAATTTCAAGAATTGGTGCAATATTTCTGTGATCCTGAACAAATCTAATACAAAGTTAACCTCCTGCTTTCAAACTCATTTCTTAAACTATGCATGCCTAATAACAGAAAGAATCTACAATCAAAACTGGACTAACAGCTATGACTATGACTGCTTAGATTTCATGTTCTTCATCTCGACATGATTGATCCTGAAAAAATAGCAGTAAATACTTTAGCTATAAAAAGAAAAAAATCACTATACTTTTTGGACAGGATTTCTAATAAGAAAATATATCTTGGGTGAATATCTCTGATGGCTTGAAGGTTACTTGTTCCAGAAAAAGCTGTCATAATATATTAGATTTTTCTCTGACAACCACTGCATTCTTAGAGGATCTCATTTCTCTAAAATACTTTTCCTAGTAGACAATCTTTACACTGCTGTGAACCGACTAATCCCAGCTGATGGATAGACAGGAAATTGTAACTCGGAGTGTAGTCAACTCTGCTTTTCATTCCAGGCAAGTTACGGTGTCTGTACGATTAAAGTACAGTCTTGGATGCTCCTTTGAATTTCAGGCATCATATGTTTTCATATTGAGATGATAATTTGTCATCTGGGAAGGAAAGTTTTTATATAACCTTATATAGTTAGATATAAGGAATCAATCATTGTATGAATTAAATTATTCACAGTACAGCATGCTAACTCATCAGTGATTCAGATGTTATGCCTCAATCCAAAATCGAAAAGGTATGGGCCTGTAAGGAAATGCACGTACAGAAACAAATATAAAATAAAATTCAAATAAGTCCCCTAAGGAGTACATATTTATCCTACCTGGCATGCATATGACTAAATTGCATACACAGAAATATATCTTCATTGATAGAAGGATTCTGCACAGACTAAAGAACAGAGGGCAGTGAAGAACGTTGGTAGATCTGTTACAAGGCTCAGCTTCATAGTCTGTCAGTGCCCTAAGGTGTGTTCTTTAAGTCCTTGGTATTGATATTTGACGCTTGATAAAGTATCTTCTCCCTTGATCGTAACTAAACTTAAAAATGTTCGGGCGAGACTGACAGAAGCATCAGGGGGCTCAGAAAAGATAAGTAACATCTTGCACATGGAATGCAATATTCCCATGCAGACTTGTCATTAGTTGGATAGAGAACAGCTTTGCAATGCAGAAACAAGTGTCCTTGTAAACAGAAACCGGAACCTGAATAAACAGTGCACCATTGCAGCAATGGATGCTACTTGTCTGGTATGTTTTAGAAAAATCAGCAGATCAAGGAAAATCATTATTCCCATCTCTGCAACTTTTTGCAGGTTGTACTGTAGATGTTAAGGAATTACAGTGGAAGGGAGTATTCAGAAGTCTTTGTATCAGTAACACAAAGTAACCCTATCATAAATCTGGATTGCAGGTGATAAATCTGTGATTTACTCACACGCAAGACAGCACAACAGTGTATTGTTTTTTCTAATGTTATTCTTAAGAAAAATAAAGTTAGGCGTTGTGGAATACTTAACCTTAAATATAATTTCACACATATTTCATTTTATATTTTTATATATATTTTATATTAAAGACCATCAGATCTGCCTTCCAGAAAACTTTGCGTGCATAAAGGACTTTTGAAACTTCTATAAAATATATTTTTTTCCTTTTTAACTCAGTCTTTGATAAAGGATTCTGTCTTCATGTCTTAATTTTAGGGCTTTTTTAGCAGTAGAAATGTAATCTCTTTAATTAAAATTATGCTGGAATCTTCTCTTTTGAATGCAAGAAATAATAGCACTAGACTTTTTTGGAATTAATTTCCAATAAATGCAGATATTTTCTGAGGGAATGTCTAACTTTAAGAAATATCCATGAAAAAAGAATAATTGTGCAGTTTACCCTTTTCTTATGATAACTAAAAGCTACTGCAAAACCTGAAGCGTTTCTCCTCCACCTCACATTTTTCTCTTTTCTAGACCAAACAAGTCTGGGCCCTTCAGCTTCCCACCATATTGCATAGTCAAATCTTTTAGCTTTGCTGTTGCTGTTCCAAGGTTTGTCTTTAATTTATATGCATTTTTCTTATAATGGCATTTACGAAGGTAAACACTCCATCTCAGATTAAAACAGAATTGAGCAGAGGAATAATCCTGTATTCCATGTGTAACATTACCTTTCTCTATACCAGTATAACACTTACTTTTTATGTGAAAATGTCACGTTGGTGACTTTTTAAACATGATTCAACATCCACTTTAAACTTCAGAACTTTTTCTGCAGACCCGTTGCTTTCTCTGTTCCCATTTATGTTTTTGATTTCTCCTTCTTACGTGTAGTGCTCAGCATGTTCCTTTATATAGGAAACCTATAATGTTGAGAAAAAAAAATAACTGAAGAATATGAAGTACATGAAAACTCTTTTTCCATTCTGAAATCTTGAACAAATGTCCAAATCAAAATGTCAAATAAAATGAGTGAGACAAACAATGATTATTCAAAACCACTGATTCACTCTTATTCCTCTCCTGACTGAAATATCAAATGTAAGAACATATTGTTTTTAAATTTTAAATACTCGAAGTAGCCTAGAAAGGTCATAATTTTTTTCTCAGCATCTACTTATTAAAATTTCATGTATTGCAATTAAAATGTGAGGTCTAAGATGATCACTATAGAGGGCAAAATGAAGCAAATTAATATTTGGTGTAATTTTATTGCCATTAACAGAATTACAGCAAAGCTGAATCTGGACAATTGGTTTATAATAAGTTAGTGACATTACTGACAGAGTTTTCATAATAAAAATAATCTCTGTTGTCCTAAGTTTATAAGAAATTTCTTTACCTTTTTTTCTTATTGATTTATTTTAGATTGTTAGATTGTGTTTATGCATTTAAAATTATTACTCTTGTGCAGTAACTGCTGAGTTTCTCACACAGATTATGTCCTGTGTGTTTGCAGTGTGCTAAAATGTATTATTTAATAAACATAATAAATTATTTATGACAATGTATATTCATAATTTTGATGCATCTACCAACACTGAATGAGATAAGAGTATGTGATACAATGAGAGAAAATTATAATGTGAGTTCCATACAGACTTCAACAACCAAAGGACAGGGTGGTAACGACCTCCCTATAAGGGTCTTCAAAAAGTTCATCATACTTCCTGTTGAAGAACTGTTGATAAAATAAAATGATTTTGAGGAGTGTCTGCAACTAAAATTGGAAGAAAAAAATAAAGTGATTGTTAGAAAATTGTCTCTTTATTTGGAAACAATTGCCTGAGCTTGTCATTTCCCACTGTATGAGAGGTGTCAAAATCATGTGATGGTAATGTGAACTGCTCTGTTTTTCAGGAGGTGTGAACAAATGCCCTAAGAAAATTTGGTGTTTGTTTCTGTCAGATTCCTTTATGTGGCCTTCAGAGTAGGATCTGGCTGAATGGGGTTGGTCAGCATCTCTAGGCATTAGTGTTTCCCACACCACATTTTACATGGATAAGAAAGAGTTAGTCTTTTCAGTGATAAGCAGTAGCTTTGATCCATGTTTTCTAGCTGTAAACTAGCTCACATATATAAATCAATAGTATTTTATGTCATGGTTTTCTTCTGGTTTCCAGACTGTGCAGAGACGTACCATAGTGAGTATACTATACATAAAAATGACTGCACCAGTCTCACAACGCTGAAAAGTCAAGTATCATTACCTATTCACAGAGCTAGATAAGACTTCAGTTGATCTTTATTTCTTTTCCTGTGCTTACAGAATAGAACAATCAATACTTTAGAATAATATATGTGCAATTAGCATGTCTCCTCAGGAACAAATCCAGTGTAAGTGACAAAGATACAGTTTCCATAGCTAGGATACAACCTCAGCTAGTGTATTAGTTCATGATGGAGTTATCAGTAGTAACTTTTTTATTCTAGCTTTGGGCCATGATGGACCTGATTTTATTTAAACATATTATATCTCTGATAAAACTAAATGGAAGAATAGGCTAAAGGTTGCACACATTTTGAAATTTTTGTATTTTTGGGCTGTTTTTTTAAAAAACTATAAATACTTTCTCAATTTCATTCCCATGTCATTCTTAATATCTTTATTATTTTGCTTTTCCCTCATACAATCTTTTACTGCAGGTCCTCCACTGCAAAATCTGTATCTAATTTAATGTCTATAGCTATGCTCTCCTTTTTTTCTTTGTTTCTCTACTCCTAGGACAAGGCATAGACCACTCTTATGGTTATAAACTTCATGTCTTTTGATTAAGCTACCTCTCTTAAGGAACTTGATATAATTCCTCTAAGAATCGCTAGAGAGACTCCTACAGACTCAGTGTCTCCCTGATGGAACAAGAGCAAGTTTTGTTGCTTCCACCCTTTACAGTTTGTTTGTTTGTTTTTCCCTTCTTTCCTATTTTGCCATGAAATTGCCTGTGTTTCTTAATTAGGCATAAACCTTTTTCATCTTTTCTGTCAATGCCTACATCTTTATATTTCAATTACTGTTTAACACTTCATGTCATGTTCTCTATGACATTACTTTTTTTTTATTAATAATCCTCTAAAACTCTTTTCCAGTCTAATTTAATTATATTTCTCAGTTCCTGTTCCCACTTTGACATCAGAAAGCATTGCTAGATTTTTTTATGAGAAGTTATTAACATATTTAGCAAGAAGTCTTAAGTCCAAGAAATGATATTTTAATAAGCCAAGTCAGCTGAATAAAGTCTTACCTCTCATTATATTGTTCAACATTTATGAAATAGAAAATCATTAGATTTTCAATATACTTAAATTCCCAGAGTCCTTTAGAATATACTGACACATTCTTTTGAGGCTTTACATAACCAGTAGTTATTAAAAGATCAGAGTATCTGTAATCAGTACATTTGATTCTGATTAATTATATTAAAGAGAAAAATAATAGTTTAAATACATATCTTTCATTTTCTTTCTCAAAAAAAAACTTTATTCCTCTTCTTTCATGATTCCTCAAATGAAAAGTAGAGCATTAAACTCAAGTAAGGTGTAAATTGAGGAACTGTGTGTGAGGGAAGCAAATGTGATTTAGGTGTGTAACTAGAAGATGCAAAATTAAGCTACAGAAGGGTATAGCTTGGTTTGAGACACATTCTCATATTCTCTTGCCAAGTAACTTTCTCACTATATCTTTCCTAAACATTCTTCATCTCAGAATTGCATCTCATATTCCCTCATTTTCAAACTGAGCACCAAAAGCCACAGACAAGAAGTAAAAGGTATATGCGGGTAAGAATTACATCTTTTTAAGTAGATGTGACAGTGAGTTAATTGCAAAGAAGCATAGGCAGTCTTTTCAATCCAACTGTTAATTATTTAACTTTATTAACTTCATGACATTTATTTCCCAGAAATATTTTTTTAACTTTAAACAAGATTAAAAAATCTCTGCTTATCTCAAAATGATCCCTTCATACCTTCCTGACTTGATCTGCACCTCTACAGAATTATTTTCTCCTAAATTATGACCTTGATAGAGGTAAACAAGTGAAATTAATATAATCTGAGCAAAACAAATTTATGTCCCAATGGCCCATTTCAAAACTCTGAAAAGATCATTGCACATTCTGGTACTGGTCTGTTTTTTAACCCATACAAATCACAGCAACAGGACCCAGAGGAAACAGAAGTGTAATTCCATGTCTGTCCTGGAATACTGCTCTAACCATGGGCATAGATACCAAGGTTTCTTATTGACTCCTATCCTAAAGATACTCATGACTTCTGCTTAACCAGTGTTCCGTATTACACAGAAAGGATATTATTCTTTTGGTTGTTGGTTTTTGTTTTTAGTGGGGGTTTTTTGTTGTTGTTCTGGACTTCTGTTGGGAGTCAAAATATTTGGGTTCAGAAGTGAACAGATGAAAGCAAATCTGTAAGTGGGACTAATTCCCTTCTAATCAATAGATTAGTCTAAAGATACTGGGTTCTTTATGAATTTTTAGATTAAGACCTATTCAGAGATTCAGGTTTAGATTCATTTGGGTCATATTTATCTGAGCAAATGAAAATGTCTATAATGGGTACTTTGAGATTTAAGACTAGCTCATGCCTTTCACGATAAAGCTACAGAATATTTGTTGTTATTAGTCATAGGCATCTTTATTAGCAGCCTTTTCTAAGAATATCCAAATTGTAGGTTTACTATTTGCTGTTTCATTGATCAAAATTTGTTTTGTTCAGTAGATTTTTCAAGTAGATGTCAGAAGTACCTGTAGTCAGTACAATGAAACAGAGACTTCTAGAGCACTGATCATCTCTTGCTGTAGTAAACAAATGAAAGACAGCAATAGATTTATATCCTAAAAAGTCTATTTCTTTCCATTGATTAAAAAGTGTCATACAGCACCAGTTTACCTATCAAATATAAGATGAAATAAATTTTAACCGTAGCTTCTAGATTTCAAATAGCCTTACAAGGGCACTTGCACAATGTACTAAAGATGTGAGAGTGTTTGGGACCCATCTGCATTAGGAGTTTAGGTATACATACAAATTCTTTCCAAAAGAATTAGGTGCTTAAGGTGGTCCAGGTCCTTACATAAACTATGTAGGATTTTTCACATTTGTCATCTGGATGATGGGGCAGAATGCTCCCTCAGCAAGCTCTCTGATGACACAAAACTTGGAGGAGCGGCTGATATACCAGAGGGCTGTGCTGCCATCCAGAGAGACCTCAACAGGCTGAAGAAATGAGCTGATGGGAACCTTGTGAAGTTCAAATAGGAAAAGTGAAAAGTCCTGCACCTGGGGAGGAACAATCACATGCATCACTGGGAGTTCTGGTGGATGACAATTGAACATGAGCCAGCAGGGTGCCCTTACAGCAAAGAACTTCAGTGGTGTCCTGGGCTGTGTTACAAGTGCTGCCAGCAGGTCAAGGGAGTTGATCCTTCCCTTCTACTGACCACTGATGAGGCCACATGTGGAGTATTGTGGCCAGTTGTGGGCTTCCCAGTACCAGAGAGGTGCACATACTGGAAACAGTCCAGAGAATCGCTGTTGAGATGATTATGGGACTGGAGCACCTTTCCTATCATGGAAGGTTGAGACAGCTGGGATTGTTTAGCCTGGAGAAGATTCATAGGAAACTGATCAATATGCGCCAATAGCTGACAGGAGGGTGCAGAGAAAACAGATATAGCTCTTTCCAGTGGTGGTCAGCAGAAAGAGAAAATGAAACGGGCACAAAATGAAAGACAAAAAGTTTTGCCTGAACATCAGGAAAAACTTTCTGACTGTGGGGATGACCAAGCACTGGAATAAGTGGTCAAAAGAGCCTCTGGAATCTCCCATATAGGACATATTCAGGCAGGTGGCCCTGCCTGAGCAGACAATTGGACAAAGTGTTTTCCAGAGGTCCCTTCCAGCCTCAACCATTCCATGGTTCTATGATTCAGGTCATTCCCTGATACCTGGAAAAAGCATTTGACTTCTGTAATATTATCACTGTTGTGGATATTTTTAATAATCTGATTATAAATATGAATAAGTTATCTACGATCCATTGGTTTTGGACTGTGATATATTGTCATGACTAGAGGCAGACTGAAGCAAATTCTTGCATACTACACTAGACCTCCAAGGTTCTCATCACTGGTTCTTACATATCCAAGAAACAGCTGTGTTTTGTTGGTCTAACTACGTAGAAGTATCATTTACATTTAATGTAAATTAACTGATAAATCTTTTTTCTTTTGCATTGCTTTATGGTTTGTGGTATGTTTTGTTACTTCAGTTTTGTACTTGGCAGACCTACTACAGCTTACTGATGAAAAAGGATGTTTTTTTGTTTTCTTGAAGCTGTAAAACTATAAATTCTTACTCATAATTTCTGTTTGATAGTGCTTAGATGTTTATTCCTTGTCTGTGTAATAGGGCAATGAAAAAGGTCTTCACCAGAGAAAATCCCATGCTTGCAATGTCAAAGACAAGTATGGAAAACTCACTAATTTAAACACCTGTATATATAAATATACATATAGTTGTTTAAATGAGTAGGTTTTGCAATCCCATTGAAAATGTATTAAAACATGAAAACATTTTATAGTAAGACACTCTTTCTGATCCAACTGATTATACCAGCTTCAGTTTAGGTGTAGTCTAGACAAGAAGTGTTATATCTCAAGGTAGAATTAGGAGAAGAGAAGAGATTGTAAGGAACACTTGCTGTTTTCAGAGTTCTTGAACATAGCCTGAGGACTAAAATCCACATATAAGACCAGTTATATTTCTTCTTTCAACTTTGTTTTTGTTCTACCTTGTCCAAAAACAACATGGAAAACAAGAAAGATGAAAAAAAAAAAAAAAGAAAAAAAAAAAGAAAAAAAAAGGAGCAAAACCACATTATTTGTTTGTTTGTTTGTTTTTGTTTTGTCCCAGCACACATTTGTATACTCATGTTTTGCCATAATCTGGGTGGCTTTTTGGGTTTGCAGTGTTTCTTGCATTCGGAAGTTCCACTCATCAGACTGTACATCCCATTTCTGTCCCCCTAATATGACCTGTTTTCCACAGGGAAAGGTCCAGACATAAGAACTATTAAAGACCCATACCAATCTAGAAGACTGGTTTCCCAGTCTCACTGGGGCTCGCCAGAGACCAAATCAGGATGCAGTCAGTCCCACAGACTGGAAAAATTCTGCCAACTGACTTCACTTTCTCCCCTGGATATTCTAGAAGTAGAGGGCACTTTACTTTCTCCTGTGCTGAGACATCACTGGATCCAGTGGAATTCATTCAGTTTTATATAAAAAGGTTTAAATGAGGGTTCAATTGACACAGTAGCTTACCTGAGGGTAGTCTTAAGTGTACTGTTTATTCTAAGCTACAGCCCACACAGACACGGTTTTATCAGCTCTATATGAATGTATACATATACCATTACAATTTACATCACTTAATATTGTACAGGATTTAAATGTGTTCAGTTTTAGTGTGAAACTCGTTGAAAAATTAAATGACTTTTTAGCTATGATTTTTTCTACTCTTCTTGACATTAAGAAGGAATAAATGAGTTCCCACATTTACAGGATTACTTTACCTAGTGCTCTAAAATTGCCGTTTCTGGGGAAAGTGCTGCAGTTCTTTAATACTTCACAGATACCACACACAATGATTTCAGAAACTGCTGTACAATACTTCCCTCAACTAAAATTCCAACTTCTCTTTTCAATGTGACATCTACTCTGATATATTGCTTGGGTGTTTTGGATTTATGGTATTACATTATCTCTACCTGCATATACTTCAAGAGAGGGTTTTCATACTCTCAGCCAGTCAGTGACTGATTGAATGATATATTTGCTCAGCATTGCTATCCCTTCTGAAGAAATATAATGGAACAAAAATCTAGGCATTTGATAAGTATGATGAGTCAAGAAAAATCTTACAGCTAAAGAAAAGAAGTCCAGTGTCCATTCTTACTTGATATTTTTCTGAAAGAAGGAAACAGTCTTCTTACAGTGTACAAAGCAAGGTCAGAAGGTGGCATTTCATTCTCATTGGTCTCCTTTGCCTTTTAATTTTTTAAAGTAATTTTCACTATCTGCAGTAAAAAGAAATTCTGTGCCTCCTGACAAGACAATTGAAAAATCTTAGTAAACTAAGTCACATTTTCTTCTTCATAACTTTCTGTAAGATTTGAAATGAGAAAATTCTGCTCAGACCATAATAGTTTAGATAATAGCCTTTCCCTCGATATCGCTTATTAGAGTTTAATTAAGAGTTGACCTACTAAAGGTTCTATTGATCATGAAGTTGCTTGGTTTAGGATCTTTCTTATGGTCATGACCATAGAAATACTCAGATAGAATTGTTAGATCTTAGAAAAAGCCAGGTACTGAAAAATTTCCTTGCACATGCGAGTATCTTTCTGAACACTTGTTTTTAATCAGTACTACATTTCTCTTTCACAGATTATGACTCTTTTTATTTGTGGACATTTATCAAAGTTAACTTCTGGCAGAACAAGTGCTGAGCAGGCAATATACATTTATAGTGCAATGTTCTGAAAGGAGCACTTGATCCTAAAGGAATACATCCGTGTACAGCCTATATTCTTATTTCTCTGAGAATTTCATTATACATTTGGTGTTACAGTTCCATGGAATGAAATATCTTCATTTTAACCTCTTTAAAGTGAAACAAATTCACATATACTTCATTTATTTTGGACCTCTGCATGTAGAAAAATAAAATATTTTTGAGACAGCCCTGAAATGAAACTGTAAGATAACATAAAGCTCATATTACTCTGTGTGGGAGTTAATTCTTCCTTTAACTTAGATGTTATAAGGCTGGTACCACATACTGTTGTAGTTTCCTATTTTCTTCACAAAATATTATTTCATTTCTTCAAAGTCTTGCTAAATTTCAATTCTTTGAACAGGAATTGTTCATGTTACATGCATACTTAACAATATGAACACACTTAATTAGCAAGGGTTAAGTATCTTAGAAATGTCATCCTAAACAGTTCAGTTATATCTGAAAAAAAAAAAAAAAAAGTTGGGACAACTGGTTTGTCATTTCAAACAATTATCTTGCTTTTGTTTTTGAAACATTCCAAGGTTTCAGGGGAGATACTGGACATTTTCCTGTGTGTTGTCTTTGCACTGGGAAGCCATCTGTTATCTTGTGAACAATATGTTCTAATTGAGTCAATTTATAAGTTAACTCAGTTCTTGTACACTCTGGTCTTTTACAGACAGGTTTCCTAACTGTTGTTTTTTGACCATGATCTGTACGGATCTAACAACCTGTGTGTAATCAGGGACCACACAAGTAGTCATCAAGGTAAGATAAAGATCATCTTAACTCAGTTACATTATCTCCAAATTTCTTAATTCTACTATTAATGATTTTTTTAATATGCTGATTTCTCTTGTGGCAGCAAACTGTGTCATGGATATGATTTCTAAGAAAAAAAGTTTATTGCCTTAAAATTTAAACTGGATACAGCTACTTTAGCTAGTACGTTTAGGCTTTATCACTTCTTCCATTGATGCTACTTCACATGGTAAGTCACAGGTAAGTAGTGTGTCACAATCTGAATTACAGGAAACTAGCAAGCAAAGTGTGAAAGCATACCAGAGATCAAGTGTTTCAGGTTTTGCTTATTATCTCTGAATATTTCTGTACATCAGGGTGTATCTATGTACCGCTGCTATACTTTTAAACTGTGTTCATATTCCTATTCATGAAAAGAACCAGTCCAAAATTGTATCTGTACCTTTATTTGTCTATTGCTGTCAGGTGTTTTTATGTACTTCTCTCTCTCTCTCTCTCTCTTTAATGGACAGTTATGTAAGTCTACAATACCAATTTAGGCCCAATATAGGTGGAACCATCAGAACTTCACTGTGACTGAAAAGGCTGGATAGACATTTTGAGAAATATTTATGCTAGTCCTGAAATTTGTTAATCCACAAAAAATAAAGTATGAACATTAACATGATCCACAGTAGAATTCAAACTTTTACATGGAAAATATATATTGTTCTAATATAGTCTCAAAATTTTCCTAATCTGTCATCTACTAGTAACATGACATGCAGTCCCAGGGTGAAAATAACTGTGCCTCACAGGACTACATTTCAGCTAGTAAGTCACCATTTTATCATCATGTTCTTGTAAACATACTAGCTCAGCACGTTTTGAAGCTATTTTTGTGAAATACAACTGCTTTAAACAAATGTGGAAGGTTTCACCTACAATATTACCAGTGGAATATATTTTCTGTAAATTTTTATATTATCTACTGCAGAAAATAATTATTTCCCTCTTGAATCTGTATGACAATGACAACTTTGATTTCAGTAATCTCTGAAAGATACAGGGTGTTGTGGCTGAGTGCAGTCCTGTTATAACTGAGTGTGACTGTTCTTAGCTTTCCTTGTCACTGAAGATTATGTCTTCAGCAGGTTTTTTGATATTTCTTATTACTTATTTGTGATTTCTGTTTTCATATCCTGTGTTTTAGAAACTGTCAAAATCATTAAATTCAAATAAAAGCCTTAGGTTGAGGTGCAAGCCAAACACATCAAAAGATTTGCAATACTTCTATTAAACATATACTAGAATATTTGACCTTGGAAATAATTGTATTGCACTAAACCTCTATTGAAGAAGAAAAAAATTTTCTTAACTTTTTTGCTTGCTGTGTTTGGTGGAAGACCTAAGATGTTACAGATATGTTTTAAAGAACTACATGAATTAAAATTAATATAGTCTTAATGTTTCTCTATTACAGTATGAGAATAGGTCTTTGCAGAATAGTTACATGAAGTCACATGTAACTGGTGCTCCTCTTTGCACCAAGAGGCCTTGACTGGACTTCTGATTCACTTTTTGGTTTAGTGCTTTGCTATGCTATAGAATCAAAGCTGTTCCCAATGTAATCTTTTTTGTGTGTGTCATACACCCACCTATAATCCATAATGGAAGTAGAACAACTTTTTTTGTATTTCCCCCAAATTAGAGTAGATTTATTTGGTGTGCTGCCTTGCTGCAGTAAAACATTATTTTCAATCGTATAATGTAGTAAAACTTGTATTTGATCTATGACTTTCTGTTGTCTTTTTTCAGTACCATTCCATCCATGAAAACACTTGTCAGTTCTGTACTTACGTTTTTTTATGTTCTCCAGTTCTTCATCAGTAACAGTCTATTTAAACCAGAACCTTGAAGTAAAACTGCCATAATCTAACAGATCACAACTTGAAAGTTTTTAAAGCCATAATGTGTAGAAAATAAAAAATAATAAATGGACTTGCTTTAAACTTCATTAGTTTAAACAAAAATAATAATAATTTAAAAAAAAAAACCCACACAAACCAAACCAAACTAAACAGGAAAGACTGATAAAATAAACAGTGAGGGTATAATATAAATGTGTTTGATTACAAAGTTCTATAGGTAAGTTTGGGTAACTCTTTCAATGACATTTTTTCTTTTTTTGGTTGCATACCCAAATATATAGGAATGTAGTAGAGAAAGAGTTATAGACAGCAGCTTATTTAAAAAGTTTATATGTTCTCATCTTTCTTGCAATTTGGCTGGGCTGCGTCCCCCTCATGTTGCATGATCCTTTTGCTATTCCCATGATTAGTTGTCAGGCTTATTAGGGTTTGGCTGTTAGGAGTCCACAAATGGCTATGGCACTGCTCAGGCACTACACAGCTGTAGCTGCTGGCTGTGTTGCAGCTGTGCCGCTGCCATGGAATGACATAAGTCTCCTGGCAGAGCATGGCTGTCCCCTACCCTTGACTCACAGTTCTCAAAGGCTGCACCAGCAAAGCCTAAGTTTTTCCTGGCTGATTCTTCTGTGTGCTCAGAACATCCATAGTCTGCCAAACACCTGTATGTAACGAAGATGACATACCACTGCTGTATTTTATATTCACTCATATTATTTTTCATATTTGCACAAATCCGCTTACATAAGAAACACAGTGTATCTGGTCCAGACTTCATCATTTAATCTCCAAGTACTTCAGTTTCTTAGGCTTCCAGAAAGTCTGTGAGTACTTTTGGAGCTCTAGACAATTAAGAATCCTGTTGTTTTTGGATACGTTGATTTAAACATACCATTTTTCATCTTGGTGGCACAGAAACTACAAACCATGGGAAGTAAGAACGACTGCAGACTGTGAAGTTTGGTGGCATCTCTGTTATGACTAAGATAGCCTGTAGTTACAGGAAAAAATAAAAATCCATGTTCAATTACACAACTTCAGCCTTAGTGTGCAGTTAGCTGAGTGACACCACTGATGATGTTGACAAGTTTTCTTCAAAGTATTACTTGTGGTCTAAAAGCTTGTATAGTTGTTCAGCCAGGGCAGGTTTACTCCTGAATCAGCTGAAGAAGATTATCCCTGAAAATGAAAACTTCGCTCAAAAGTTAGGTGGTTGTTCTTTTTTTTTTTTTTTATTGTTGTTGTTCCTGAAAGAGAGGTCAAAGCACAGGAATATATAGGAATTCCGGAACTAAGCAAAAAAATTTGAAGATTACCAAGATTACTTCAGAAACGTGTTGCCCTTCCTACACATATATGAGGGTGACTTCTTAAAATGAGGCAGAAGCGACAGTTTGGGCTGACATTGTCAGGGTGCCAGTGATGTGGCCAGGCCAAGGCCAGAGAAGATGTCAGGCCACATGTAGGAGTCAGGATTAGGTTAGGTGAGGAGAATCAAGGTTTGACACAGATTTATTTTCTAGAGGTAAGTTTTGTACATGCAGCGGTCCCGGGTTAGCAGTTGGACTTGATGATCTCAAAGGTCTTTTCTAACTTAAATGATTCTGTGATTCTATATGTATCTGTTGTTCCCATAATGTGAAGTAACTGCCAATGAGGACTTCCTCAATACTTTTATTGGGATGTGAAATCAAAAGTTATCTCCCTGCTTTAAATTCTTGTCTAACAGGGTCTGGTCTTTCCATATGTGAGGATTTCCAAGTTATTACAATGTCAGTAATATTTGATGGGCTGTCAGTCTCAAATGCTTCTGAATCAAATGGATGTTCTCCTGTGCCACTTCAGGGATTGCAATACCTATGATTAGCATGGGATGGAAATACCCTTCCAAACACAGTCTTCTGAGAAGACAGGGATAAGGAGGAGCAGAACCAGGTCCCCACAGACCAAGAGGAGATGGTTAGTGAGCACCTCAAGTTAGACATCCACAAGTCTATATAGCTGGATAGGATCCACTCAAGGATCTATGTCAACTCAAAAACCGGAGAGGTCCCAGAAGACTAGATGTTAGCCAATGTGACACCCGTCTACAAGAAGGGCAGGAAGGAGATCTGGGGAACTACAGGCTTGTCAGCCTGACCTTAGTGCTGGGGAAGGTTATGGAGTAGTTCATCATGAGTGTCATCACACAGCATGTGCCGGACAACCGGGGATCAGGCCTACCCAGAAAGGATTTATGAATGGTAGGTCTTGCTTTACTAACCTTGTCTCCTTACATGACAAGGTGACCCACTTACCAGATGACAGAAAGGCTGTGAATGTTATCGATCTGTACCTTAGTAAAGCCTTTGGCGTTATCTCCCACAGCATTTGCTTTGAGAATGCTTGAGGGGTGTACTCTATCCTGGGTTAAAAGCTGGCTGGATGGCTGGCGCCGGGCACCGGGGGTGTCCCCAGGGCTCCGTGCTGGGGCCGGCCCTGGGTAATGTCTGTGCCGACGGGCTGGGCGAGGGGACCGAGCGCCCCCCGGTCCGTGTGCGGGTGGCACCGGGCTGGGGGCAGTGCTGCCCTGCGGGGGGCAGGGGGCTCTGCAGGGGGGGCTGGGCAGGCCGGGCCCAGGGGCCGAGGCCCCCGGTAGGAGGCCCGAGGAGGCCGAGTGCCGGGCCCTGCCCCTGGGTCACAGCAGCCCCAGGCAGCGCTGCAGGCCTGGGCCAGGGGGCTGGGAAGGGCCGGGGGAAAAGGGCCTGGGGGGGCTGGGCAGCAGCCGGCTGGGCGTGAGCCCCCGGCGTGCCCAGGTGGCCAAGGCGGCCAGCAGCGCCCTGGCCGGTGTCAGCAGCAGCGTGGCCAGCCGGACTAGGGAAGTGATTGTCCCCCTGTACTCAACACTGGTGCGGCTGCACCTTGAACACTGTGTTCGCTTTTGGAGCCCTCGCTTCAAGAAGGACGTAGAGGTGCTGCGGCGAGTCCAGAGAAGGGCAAAGAAACTATTGAAGGGTCTGGAGCAAAAGTCTTATGAGGAGCGGCTGAGGCATCTGGGGTTGTTTACGCTGGAGGAATGAAGACTCAGCAGGGATCTTGTTGCTCTCTACAGCTATTGTCCTGAAAGGAGGTTGTGGGCAGGTGGTAGTAGGTCTCCCACAGAAGAAGTGACAGGACACGAGGAAACAGCCTCTAGTTACATGAGGTTACGTTTAGATTGGAAATTAGGGAAAATGTCTTCACTGCAAGGGTGCTGAAGCATTGGAACAGGCTGCCCAGGGAGGTGGTAGAATCCCCATCCCTGGAGGTGGTTAAAAAATGTGTAGATGTGGTGCTTAGAGGCATTGTTTAGTGGTGGACCTTGCAGTGCTGGGTTAATGGTTGGACTTTATGATCTCAAAGGTCTTTTCCAATCTAAATTATTCTGATTCTTCTGTGGGCATCTACCAGCCCCTATACAGAGCTAGAATGGGCTTGATAATCCTTTGGGTGGAATTTCCAAGACAATGGCTCTCTGTAACTCCCCTTTTGTTCCCAACAGAAGAAGCCACATTAACAGCAATATTTTGTTGTCTGCAAACTGTCTCAGAGTCTTATCTGTAGTCAGTCATGCTTGCTTTAAGTTTCTTCAAAATATTAATGCCTCTGAAGAGGGACCCTGAGCAAAGGAGAAGAAAAAAAAAAAAAAAAAAAAAAAGAGTGTGTGTGTGGGGGCAATTATACCCTTACAATATAAATTCTGCACCCCTCACATGACAGTTCTGACCAGGAGTAATATTACGGTCTGGGGTCTTTCTGTTCTTCATTAGTCCCTTCATTGTCTCTAGGTGGACCATTCCTTCTCTCCTCTCTAAGGTTACTGCCTCAGCTGATGACTGCAGCAGCTTTCCTTACTTCTTTATCTTCTATCCAGAATCTGATATGGCGCCTTTTACTTATCTAGTTAAAAGTTCAGCATATCTGGGTGAAAGTTCACAGCTTGTGACCTAAGGCTTAAGCAATTTTAGCTACTGAGGCTAAGCAAGTTATGCTGAGGAAATTCTATGTAGGTAGTATACCAAATCACACAGCATCTTGAAAATACAAATTTTCTAGGTAAGATAATTTATTATTTTGCCATGTTATGTAAAAATCTATGAGATGTGGTTTGAGCAGTGTGAACTTTATTTCACCTAAAGTTCTCTGTTAGGAGGGGAGTAGAGATGGGAAGCAGTGATGATTCTGGCTTTTGTTTCAATATCAATATTTGCTATTTTGTTTAAATCTATGCACTTTAAAATAAGATTTCTATCCACTACTCTAATTCTTTTGGACAGTCAGAAAAAATAGAGTGCATTACAAATTTCATTTAACCTCAAAAAAATCAGTGGCCATCAGGATCAAGAAGGGACTTTTCATGCTAAGACATTTTAGGAATCTCAGAGCTAGAACATCTTTTGCCTTTTAAACTCCCTCTGAAAAGGGGCTTAAATAGAAAACATCTTTTCAGTTAAATTGGTTGACAGTTACAAGAAGCGACTAATTAAGCTGCATTAATGTAACCATGGCAAACCTTTGGGTTGTTATTAAACAGCCTGCTTGTCTGTTGGAATTTTCCGGCTTGTGAAATCAGTAACCTTTCCTCATATTTATCATGCTAAGTAACATTTTGATTGTGACGTCATTCAAAGCAGATTCTTACAACATCAGAGTCATATATCTACATTAACCAGAAGAATCTATACTCAGTATTCAGACTGGGTTACAAACCTCAGGAAAAGAAAGTTAAAAATTCAGTCTGTTCTAGATTTAATTATTGAAGGCTAAAGTAAACAAAAGGCTTTAGGTATCAAAGTATGGCCTAACTGCTCTTGTAGGCTTCTGAGTAAAACACGTAAGTCTTTATGTCTGCTGTCAGTTGCTGGTTAACCAAGATAGAAACAGTAATCACACACTTTTCTGCTACTGACATTGCTGAGACCCCTAAATGTGAGCTCTGGCTGTGCTCAGAAGTACCCAGGTTTTAATAGCCATTAGGGTACTTGTAAGTTTCTCCAGTCTGCAATTTACTTTTCTTACCTCAGTTGTGGGGTCTTATTACAGACTTTCTTGTAATACAATTTCCATAAAGGTTGTCACGTTAAGAGTTGCTCGTGTTCATTTTCATTATACAGCTGTAATGGGAAAAAAATAGTGCTATTTTCTGAATATGTTACGTGAAGTGGTGTGGAACGACCACCTGTATGCAGTTCTAATCAGTCATGTACTATATACCGTAAGGGTTAGTTTGAATGTGTCTTCAAATAGGTACAGAGATTTTTGAAGAAATGAAGTTCCAATTGTACAACAAAAAGTGAGAATGGATTGTTTTCTGTAATCTAGCAAGATAAAGGTGCTAGCTGCAAAACAGTTTACCTAAAACCAGTCCATATGAACTACCATTGTCTGCATTGCATAACACTTGACCTAGGTCTTGCCTGATACTTACTGTTTTTCCTTTTTGGTTCAAAGAGCCTGAAAGAATGAACACTGTGTTGTGAGTGACTTACAGTATGATGATGACAATATTTGATTCATGCCCTGAAGTGAGAAAAAAGGAAAGTTTGGGTACTTGACAGTACAAGTGCATTTTCTAGGATGATGTCAGGACACAATGTAATGTGCAGAGAGCCAAATCTCAGGTGGTCACTTCCTTGAAGCAGACAGCTGCCCCTGAAGCCAGATTTCACATGAGTTCCTTTTATTAAAAATGCTGTCCAACAATACATACAAGTTAGAATAAAAATCCTAAATTATTTACACTTTAGAAGCATCCAAAGGCTGAGTAGAGACAGGAGCAGTGTTTACAGAATCAAAAGACATGTCAATACTTAAAAATACCTTTAAGTTAAAGTGCAGAGATAACACAGGATTAAATTTATAGGAATGCACTAAATACACTGAGGTAGAAAATGAGAAGGATGTCTTTAACCCTCAGAGTGGTGAAGTCAAGAACCAAACCTAGCAATATTTAAGATTCTTCTCTCAGGTTTTTCAGTTTTATATTCCTACAATCTGAGTGGCAGAAACTTATACCCAAGACTTAAAACATCTTTCTTCAGTTTATGCCCTTAATTAACAAAGTCTGAATTTGCCTCACATTAATTTTACAGGCTGCAAATATGAAATAAGGTATCTTGAAACCACTTGTTAGATCTGTACTACTTGGTATGAGATAAATGCATTGTTAACAAAACACCCTATATTTTAACATTTATTGGAACAAAATCTGGAATGCAAGAATATTTTCTGAGCTGAATGCTTTAATCATTAGGTTATGAAGGCTTGCTCATAGCTTGGTTCCTATTTTAATTTCAGTGGAACTAATGAATTTTAGGAGGAAACTAACTAATAAATAAATAAATTAAAATTAGATCCAATATTCCATAATAATGACATTCTTAAGTTTCTTTCTAAATGAAAGTTTAAGTGGTGATTCTGTCTATGTAGTAAACATTTTGATAAAGTTTTGTGTTAGTAGACATTTGTGTACACTAGTATTTCACTCAAAAATTAAAAAGGATCCTGAAATTAGAAAGAATATAAATTTTGTTTATCATTTACCTCCAGTGCTACAGTTATATTTGAACCCTAGTAAGCACAAAATGTCCTGGAAACATCTGTGTGAGCTGTAGAACTCTTTTTCTTGTTCTGTAAAGCTTATGTGAAAGAATATATGCTGTATCTGATCTGGAGTGATCTAGAAAAAAAAATAGAATTGTTGATCAGAGCCTTAACATGCACATTCACAAAGAGGAAGACTGATAGAGAATAAGGAATGAGAGAAAAAGATATTTAAACATCGGTTGCTGTCTAAAATTATATCTCTGATATAGAAGCATAAGCATCATCACCTCTGAACTATGCTGAATAGCACAGGGGTATTCTGATGATCTAAGCATTGCCTTCCTTTCAAAGAGAAACCATCAGGACAATGGTTTTGCTTGCTTTTCACATCTACCTGATGCAGCTGTGGAGCAGAATGTATGTATGTGCAGTTGTTTTGAAGCTGCATAAAACTTTGACTCTCCAATGTCCAGTAGTTTGCTTTGATTTTTATACTGCACTAGGCTGAACACTTTGTTAGCTGAAAAAAATCTGAAAAGACCCAGAATTTTCAGCAAAAGATATGGAGTTATAAAAAGAAAGACATAGATACAAATAATATTAATGAGTATGAAATACACTGCTTACCCTACTCTGTCACAAGTCAGGTGCTGATAAAATTTGTCCATTCCATATATTTATTATAAAAAAAGTAGTCTGATCATAAAAATACTATGGGTCTTTGGTGACACTAAAGTTTAATAGTGAAAAATATGGCTCTTTGAAATGCATTGAAACTATTGTCTGGTTTTATTTGTCCATTCTTTTACTTCTTCTCCCAGTAGGAACTAATTTTCTTTAGTAAGATCAAGTTAGAATGCAAATGTTTATTAAATGCATATTCAAACCCTGCAGTCACAGGCGAACTGCTGCAGTGCTCCCATATTGCAGCTTGGCTACTGTAGGTGCCTTTGTATTAGAAACTACTTTTCCCAAGGGCTGCCTATAATGAAGAAGTCAATGACCTGTAAATTACAACTAAAATGCTCAAGCTGGTCTTGCAGATGAATGCTTTTGATTATGGTCTACAGTGTGCAGAGTTCAATTTCTATTTAAAGCAAAGAGCTTTGGGTTTATTTGTATGTATGTGGGGGATTTTTATTTGAAGGTTTGATATTAAAGTGCATTAAACAAAGTCTTCTGATTTAGAATTTTATTGAGAATTTAATACAAGGGATTATATGTGTGCAATGACTATTTGCTATTTCAAAAATTGCAACCATATGACAGTTAATCAAGCCTAGATCCAAAAGTGTAGTTTAATATCACTTACTCTTACATGTAAACTGGTAACTGTAAGAATACTTTACTAATTACCATAATAAGAAAAGTTTAGGCAGATATGAAGGAAAAAAAAAATAAACCAACAACACTTTCTCTGGAAACTAAGTGTGGACTAGTTCTGAACCTAATAAAATAAAAATTCTTCCAGAAGTAATTTTTAGGGCTTATTGTGGAGGAGGGGGTAGAAATCTGAGAAAGAGGAAAGATAGTTATTTGAGTGGCATTCTCCCTTTTTCTAGTCTAGGGATGATGAAAGCAAAACCAGTGGTCTTTAGAAAACTGGATGTATGTGATTTCCAAATGGAAAACTCCTTACTGTAATCTGATGATCTTGTTCTTTTAGCTCAGCTAGGATCTACCTTCCAAAATGAAGAAGATGATGTTTTTAAATGTCACGTGAAAAGAAACACAAGGGAAGAACTTCACAAAACATTCCAGATAGTTTCATTCCATGGCGGAACATGCCAAGACCTTGAAATCTTAAAGTGAAGCGGAGTTGTTTCTTTCAGTAACCCCTTGCTGTACATTGACCTTTTCATATCAGATTAATTTTTTAGAAGCTGAATTTTTCTTTGGGATAGTAATTACTCATGTCACGTGCATGAAATTCAGGAAGCATCTCAAATGGATTCATAAAAATGCATGTCCTTGACTGATACAAACATGAAGACAATCTTTCAAAATGTGTGGCAAAAAAAATACAGTTCCCAAAGAGAGATTTGATTTTAAAATACCTCAGTATCATAGTTAACAAAGGTTTATGATTGTCTGGTAAACCCTGGATTACTTTTTTGTTGTTTACTTTTCATGATATTGGTAAACACACAAGGCAAAAGAAGTTGAAAGATTGGCTGGGCTTGTTAGTCTTATTAGACAGAAAACAACTATTTTGAATTGTACACACCATTTTAAACATCACTACTTTTAGAGGTAATTCCTAATCTTTAGAAAGCAAGTACAAAGCAGTAACAACTTATGCTTTTAATATGATTTCTAATTCAATTAAGAATTCATGACCATCAGAAGAGAAAATCTTCTGAGAACAGCATAAGCAGCTATCGGACATACCTAATCTCCTTATACAAAAAATGGCCTGCCAAGCAGATGAAGGAAAGGCTGTGAACGTTGTCTGCATGGATCTTGGAAAAGCCTTTGACACCATCTCCCACAGCATTCACCTGGAGAAGCTGGCTGCCCCGGGCCGGGCCGGGGGTGCCCTGCGCTGGGTGAGGGGCTGGGGGCGGCCGGGCGCAGGGGGCGGCGGTGGCTGGAGCCCCCTCCCGCTGGCGCCGGGCACAGGGGGTGTCCCCAGGGCTCCGTGCTGGGGCCGGCCCTGGGTAATGTCTGTGCCGACGGGCTGGGCGAGGGGACCGAGCGCCCCCCGGTCCGTGTGCGGGTGGCACCGGGCTGGGGGCAGTGCTGCCCTGCGGGGGGCAGGGGGCTCTGCAGGGGGGGCTGGGCAGGCCGGGCCCAGGGGCCGAGGCCCCCGGTAGGAGGCCCGAGGAGGCCGAGTGCCGGGCCCTGCCCCTGGGTCACAGCAGCCCCAGGCAGCGCTGCAGGCCTGGGCCAGGGGGCTGGGAAGGGCCGGGGGAAAAGGGCCTGGGGGGGCTGGGCAGCAGCCGGCTGGGCGTGAGCCCCCGGCGTGCCCAGGTGGCCAAGGCGGCCAGCAGCGCCCTGGCCGGTGTCAGCAGCAGCGTGGCCAGCCGGACTAGGGAAGTGATTGTCCCCCTGTACTCAACACTGGTGCGGCTGCACCTTGAACACTGTGTTCGCTTTTGGAGCCCTCACTTCAAGAAGGACGTAGAGGTGCTGCGGCGTGTCCAGAGAAGGGCAAAGAAACTATTGAAGGGTCTGGAGCAAAAGTCTTATGAGGAGCGGCTGAGGCATCTGGGGTTGTTTACGCTGGAGGAATGAAGACTCAGCAGGGGTCTTGTTGCTCTCTACAGCTATTGTCCTGAAAGGAGGTTGTGGGCAGGTGGTAGTAGGTCTCCCACAGAAGAAGTGACAGGACACGAGGAAACAGCCTCTAGTTACATGAGGTTACGTTTAGATTGGAAATTAGGGAAAATGTCTTCACTGCAAGGGTGCTGAAGCATTGGAACAGGCTGCCCAGGGAGGTGGTAGAATCCCCATCCCTGGAGGTGGTTAAAAAATGTGTAGATGTGGTGCTTAGAGGCATTGTTTAGTGGTGGACCTTGCAGTGCTGGGTTAATGGTTGGACTTTATGATCTCAAAGGTCTTTTCCAACCTAAATGATTCTATGATTCTATGATTCTGTACATGCAAGTCACCACCATTTTTTCTCCAGCTTATGTAAAGAGAGCTGTGTATGTATGCAGTGAATTATACAAAAGACAGAAGCGGTTTAAAAACCAGTTCATTCCAAAAAAAATGGAGAAACAAAGCAAAATTCATGGAGGAAGAAAGGGGAGGAAAAGGGAGGATCTAGAAGATGAGAATACCACAGAAACTTACATAACCAGAAAAAACCCTGCATCTGACATGAGAGAGCTCGTGGTTTAGAGATGTTCTCAATGTGGCTGAACAGCACAGCAGGAGAAATCAGATGCACTGAAAAATAAAACTAGCTTTTTTGCCTCTTTTAAAAATGTGGTTTAAATTAGAGGAAAATATTTGAATAATGTTACATCATAATTGTGGGATAAGGATTCATGGGAAAAGATAAAGGACATGGTTTGAGAATCTTTTATATCTTCTTTTAATAATTGGACGTATGGTTACCAAATAATGGTGAGCGAAATATTAAGCTACTGCAGTAGTATCCATTAGGCAAGATGTTTATAATATTTATCAAGCATTCTTTTAGTATTTTTGTGTTGTTAATATCTGATTAAGATGTTTTCTGTCTTTGATATTTTCTCTCAATTAGTCTTAAAAAATCTTGAAGGGGAAGCACAGGACAAACAAAGTGTGATGGACTGAGAGTTCCCAGGAAACAAATACCCTTTAAACACAGAACAGGAACAGTTTAATGTGAAAAATTTCAGGAAGCGTTTAGTGCAATAGGATGTGATACTGCCGTAAACATAATTTACTAAAGGTCAGGAGGAAGAAGAGGTAACAGCAAAGGATTGATTAGAGAAGCGACAAAAGGATGAATAATATAGGAGCAGAAAAGTACAGATGGTGGTCTGTCATCAGGGTCTGCAAGATAAGAAACTCAAACAGGAACCTGGATAGAGATCCAACAGATACTTATAAATATTAGTAAAGTACTTTGTTAGGCTGTTAATCTTTTGCCAGGATCCTCTGTTCTCTTCCTGTGCCATGTTTCCTAGAAAATATTACAGGAAAGAGCTTTCACTTGGTATTCATTCATGTGAAAGAGTATGATCTAAGCACTACAAAAGATTAGGGGACTTTCAAAGTTAAAGGCAGAAGCTGTTTACACTTTGCCAAAGAACCATGAAGATTTAGGCAGGGCAAAGAAAGCCTCAACTTACATTCATAGACACACTCAAGAGCATATACTTGGTCTGTTCAAAAGAAATCCTCTATCATCTAAGACATATGATTAAGGCTGTGAATAATGTTTCCTTTGGTATGAAAAGGGTCTTCTGTCAGGATTAAAAAGATATATTTCTGCAACAGTTACACATACTTTAAACATTATTAATTTATCCTAATGAAGGAGTTTAGAGGTAAATTATGTTTTTTGTATTAGTAGCTTGTTTCATTCTTCTGTTTTGTTTGTGTTTAATTAAGAAAAAAAGCTGCAATTCAGTAGATAATTGAAATTTGAAGTGTTTCTTTAACACTGACAAGTCTCTATAAAATCAGTTTTACTTATTTTTGTACTGTACAGTTGGGCCAAAATGCCTAATAGAAAACAGTCTGTCTGTATTTGAAAAGATTACTAGCTGGGCATTCTGTTACACTGCAGAGCAATCTCAATTTATGAAGTGATAGAAATGGCTCAACATGTGGAATTTATAAAGCAAGCTTAAAGAAATTAAAGGAAATTTGTATTCTCAGGAATTTGGAAAAAAAGAATCCTAATTTCTTTGACTTTGTAATTCTGTCCTTTATACTGTATACCACAGATTCCCTAGGTCAGGCAGGGTGAAACTAAACCATTAGCCTTTCATATACTTTACAAAGAGAATTGAATCCATAGCTGTTCCCCCAAGATCGTGAATCTCTAAAGAACTGGGATGCATTTTCTTTGCTGTATGTCGTGCTTCAAGATACACCCTCATGTTTTGTGATGGGAAGCTTTTGTATCATTAGGCGTTTCTAGAAACTGCAGAGTAGCGGGGTTGAACAGCATTCTTTCTTCATCCAAGCTGATTTTGGTCATGGTTTGATTCCTTCATTCTTTACTTGTTTTCTTTTACTCTGTTATAGTGTAGCACAAATTACATTCTCTATCATGCTTGTCTTTCAACAGACACGTTTCATTATTTTTTTACTGTATTTCATTTTGTGGAATATATTTTTAGGTACACTGTCAAATTAATGCAGGTTTTCTTTCCTTGCTATTTTTGAACTACTTGGGTAAAGAACAACTGAGTTTACCCAGCCTGGTACAAAATATGCATAACCTGTGGGATAGGGGAAGCTTTTTGAGTCATTTAATTTCCCTATACTCCATTATTGAACAGAATTTTGGATTAAAAAAGAGCCTTGATTATATAAAGAGTTTTCTCCTACTAACAGTGAAGACAGTAAATGCATCACTGACTCGCATTAACTCAGCATGCTGAAACAGGTCTGTGTGTGGTCCAGCAGGATGAAAGCCTCAGAAGCACTTCTTTTTCTTAGATGTGATAAAGGATAGCTCTTTGAACATGGAGGTCTGTACTTCCTCTGGCTTGTGTCTTAGTACAGATGACTTTGCCAGTGCTGGTAAAAGCCTCTTTATTAATCTGACCCTGCAGGTCTCAGGAGCTCTCCAGGCTTGTGTTGGCCTAAGATGACTGCACCTTATTAGAGTTGTCACTAGCTGGCTAGGAGGCAGCTCACAATTTAATTTATTTTAGCTTAGATCAGTGTGGATCATATGCACTAAAATTTCAGCAAACTTGCATGGTCACTAGGTAAGAAATATTAACTTCATATCGATTCTAGGAGGCTGTTGTGTAATTTCAACAACAGTCTACATGTGAAGATAGTCAAGAAGTAGCTAGGATCCGAAGACAGAGGAATAAAGAAGACTGACTATACTAGAATACACTTCAGAATAACCCCAAACTGTCCCAGGACTGAGGTGGAGGATATCTTTACCACAAACAGCACACATCTGGTGATGTGCTTATGATGCTGATGAAGTGTCTTAGTCACCACATGCCCAGGTATGCTCTGGAGGAAGTGGGAGCTGCACAGCACTGGGAGAATGAGCATGGCATTATAGGAACAGGGGTTTGTGTATATTTGCCTTAACCATCTGTGTAACTGTCTAATTCTCAAGCATACATCTTTGTAACTGGGCTAATAACAACTGGTGTATTTGGATTTGGCTGTTGAAACACTGGGTGGACTGGGACTACTCTGGACTATTGGACATGCTGAGCTGTGTTCTGACTGTGTCACACCATATGACATCTGCTCCATTACATCTATTATCTGAGACCAAATCATCCTTTCTCCAGTAATGGCAATGAGGCACTGTGGTGGGTTGACTGGAGTTGGTTGAAGTGGCCACGTGCCCACTACTCCATTTCCAAGCAGGACAGGGCAGAGAATAGGAAGAGCAAAAGTGAGAAGATTTCTGCATTGAGGCAGTTATGAAAAAGCCAGTTTAACAAATAAGGAAAGAGGTGTGGCAAAAATCCCAAAAGTCATGCAAAGACAATCACTCACCACCTCCTACAAGTGGAGAGGTGCCCAGCTGGCATCCTTGGAAGACCTTGGAAGACCAAACCTCCCTAGGTTTTATTGCTGACCGTGACACCACACAACATGTAATAACCCTTTGGCTGGCTCAGGTCAGCTGTCTGAGCTGTGTCCCCTCCCAGCTTTCTACGTACCTCTAGCCTATTTGCTGAGGTGACAAAGTGCAGAAAAAAGAAAACCTTGACATTGTGCAAGCACAGATCATCAACAGCCAAAACACTGGTGTGTCCTCAACAGCCTTCTACTCACAAACCGAAAATATAGCATCATATGGGCTCCCGTGAAGAAAGTTAACTCTGTCCCAGCCAGACCTGGTACAAAAATCTACAGGAGAATGCAAGAGAAAGACGTGAATATGTACATCCCCATGATACTCCCACATCCAAACACATTCAGTTCAGGGACTTCCTGAAGAACTGTGAGTTAATGTCCTTCTTTTGCAGTAGCGTAAATTGAATTCTCCTTTTATACTGATATAAATATGTTCTAGAAATTAAATTGATATGTAATTTTAAGGTAAAACAACATAATTTGATGGTGTCACTCCAGTTTGATGGCTAAAAGTAATTTCAATTTATTTTTAATTTATGACACATGAAGTAATAAGGTATACAGTATAATCAGATTATGTTTGTCATCACTAAAATTTTTGCATCTAGATCCACAGTTGACATGACGGTTAGATCTTATATAAAAATATTATTTGGTATAGTACCACTGAAATAAAAATGTTTTCTTTGAGTATAAATTAGTGGATAATAAAAATCAAAAATGAATGGTGTTGATGTTACAGTTCACATGAATTTCTGCTGAAAAAAATATATCTATTTTTACAATTACTTTTGGCTAATGTCGCTAGAGAAGTCATTAGAATTCATTTCATGGTGCGTCAGGTATGTAATTCTACTTTATAAGACATGAGTTTATCTAAGTTAGACTATATTAGACTAATGTGATATTCTTTTTCTAGATAAAGTAAATGATGTAGATCTAATCTATGTGAACTTTGATAAAAACATAATATCTAATGCACAGGAAGTCTACTTAAGTTAGCATTAATAAAATACTGAGGAGCATCTACATTGCCCAAAATGTAGGTTACAGTATTCTGAATCAAAAACTCTCAAGCTGGAGAAAGTTAGTAGAATTGAGGATAGGTGCTGGTATCAATGCTATGGCAAGAAAAAAAGAGAGGCCCATCCTGATGAAATTTGCTAATAAGGTAGAGATGGCAATCTTACATAGATGGGGAGGACTGGAAAATCTGCATCAACTTGGTAAAATGATAACAGTACGGAGACATAAAGTCCTGACCAGGATGATATCAATCAAATTATTAATAAAATTGAGTGTATTGTTTGTAGTTTAGCTTTAAAACAATTAAGACAAATAAGTTGTTAATAGTTAATTAAGGTTACAAGCACTTTTTTATGTCCTGCTAAGGGCTTTGTTAAGCACCAGCAAATCTTTTTGTGTAAAAGAAGAACTTCAAGGTTACAGGCAGAAAGCAATTTCAAAACACCCCCACAAAATAAGATGAGCTGACTGGAAGCTCACCACAAGAAATGAGCTCACTGAAAAAAGGGAAAAAGTACTCAAACTCAGCAGAAAGTCAGTGAAACTAAAGGAAAAGTAATTCCGGCAGGGGGACATCGTGGCCACCAATTCATTGACCACCAGCTGAAGAAACCCTCTGACTCAAAAGGAAGTAATAAGTGAGCATGTGAACTAATTAATGTAAGAAGCAAGAAAATTACTTGACAAATAGGGGACTAAATAATGAAGGAATGATATAACTCATACCCAATTAAGACTTGGGGTGTGTGTGTGTGTGTGTGTTTGTTGTTGTTTGTTAAAATATAGTGTAAAGCTTTTCCAGTTAGTGAGCTAGTTTTTGTGGATTACCACCTAGCTCCCTACCTCACACAAACTAGAATAAAAATAAATGCCTTGACTTTGTGTGTGGATTGGTGCTGTGCACCAGATAACAAACTCCATTTGTGAGACAACAAGAAGGCATTGTCATACTTTTAAAGGGGAAGAGCGAACAGCATTGTTTGGACCCAGCTAATGAGGAAAAAAATATGACCTGTTGGTCACAGAAAACTGAACCACCAGTGGAAGGTCTAGCCTATCTAGCATTCATCAGGCAGAGTACAGTTCTATTAACCAGTCTCTACAAATAGAGGCACCTTTTCCCATGTTAACATATAGAAAAGCTATATGTATTTTTATTCCATTTATCATGTTTTCTTACGAAGTAGATTAAAATGCTTGATTCTCAAGGTAAGCAAAATCAAATAACGAATTGTTAGTATAAAAGCTAATGTATACAAAATTACTCTGGATAAATTAATCTTGAAAAACTGTCAGTGAGGATGGGTCTTAAACAGTTTCCAAAGAAATAAAAGCAGCAAGAGACTGCTGGATTTTTAGATGCAGTTTAATTAGTTTCTGACAATCCCCCCCCCTAAAAAAAAAAAAAAAGGATATACAATTGCATGTATTGTAAGACTAGACTTAAGGATTTAAGGGCAGAGATCTTTCCCAGTCAGGTTTCTTATTTTAGAAACTACTAAACCTGGAAATGTTTACATACAAAATCAAACCTAGGATTGGCTCCTAATGGAGTGTGGATGATGCCTGATGACTTTCTTGGGGGGAGGGGGGGAACCAAACAAAAAACCAGCAGTGTAATCATGCCTTTTCATTCAGTTGCAATAAGGCAAATGTAGTTATCATCGTCATTTAAACCTAACATTCTTGTGAGAGTATTCATTCTTCCCATCTTCTGACAGCCATAGTAACAGTTCACACAGCTATCTCTCTCTGTGTGCATGCCCATGCAGGTGTGTATTACACAAGCAGACAAAAGCAGTTTTCTACAGAATGTCATATTAATGAAGAAGACAATGAATCACTGTCGCCTAAGTTACGTGAGACCACCGTGATATGAGATTTCTTTTTTATTGACAGTGGGCAATGGCATATATATATTGAACCAATATTTCTTTCAAGTAACTGTTGACAAAGGGTGCCAGTGAACTTTACTGAACATACCTTGTTAAGTACAGACACTCTTCTGCACTGAACAAATCCATGTATTTCAGGTTTTGTTTGCTGGGGTTTTTTGTTGGTGGTTTGTTTTTTTTCTCCTTCTTCTTCCTTCTGGAACTTTCCAGAATATCAAGTAGAGAGTTTCCTTTCAAGGAAAGCAGAGTAAGTGAACAGAGAAAATGTTGTTCCAGGTAACTTGGTTGAAATTATCACATGGATTGCAAAAATCTTACATGACGCACATATCCCTGGATATTACCAGCAGCTGAAGAAAGAGTGAGATGAACAAACATGAAAAGCACTGACTGCCCTCTGGGTATAAACAGGATGGGGTAACATACATTATTTGAATGTATCGGTGGATTTCATAATGAACTACAGCCAAGAGTGGATGATGAAGTACTTCACCTGCAGCAGACTTTTCTCAAGCTGATCACAGTGTGATGTGACAGGCAGCAGCTCTTTCTTTGACTTCTTTTATGTAGAATAACCTGCAGGGATTAAATCTGTCCCCTCTCCTCATTAACACATTTAAGGCTCCCATAAGGGGACATTTGACACTTTGGACTACATTACTTCCAGTAGCTTCATAACCCTCAATTTTACATTTGAACAGTGACACAGCTGACAGCCTGGCACATATTACTATGCTTGACTGACAAGTGTTAACCACCTAGACAGCTGCTGGTTTAATTATAACCATTCCAAGATGCAGGAAATACTTTAAAGACATAGTGGATATAATGATTTTTCCCTCCAAGAAAAGAAACTTCTTCTGTGTTACCAACAAGAAGGCTCAAAGGCTTGTGACAATGTATTTTCATTGTGTTTCTTAAAGCAAGAATATTGGTAATAACAAGTCTTTCTACTGCTCATCTATGACAAAGAACTTGTAGTGTTTGAGCTATGTATCAGGACTGCTGTTATTTATTTCTACTGTTTATTCAAGTACTTTGGTCTCTTCAGTTTCCTGAGAAAATGCCTGGGGTTCAAGCAGGAATTCCTAAACCTTTTATCAGTACAGTACACCTACTTATTGTCTGAATATTTGAGGGTAACTCAGATTTTCAGAGCAAAAAAGTCCCAATAAAACTAGATCTTAAGAAACCTACCTTGTTAAGCATATGCTTGTTTGACACAGCAATGTATTATGGACATGCTAATGCCATAGTATGTGGACTGTTGCTCCTAATTAATAATAATCTTAAAAAAAAAAAACAAAAAACAAAAAAAAACCAAACAAAAAGAAGAAAATGATATTGCCATGTCAGAATCATTTCTGTTATTTATTGAAATAAAATCTTTCTCTATTAATCTAGGGCAAGGTTAAATTATAATAACTATCAGTATGGTAGTTGAATAATAGAATAGTGCTCATGATGATTTGATATAAATTTAGATGAGTAATTTAGGCAGTCTGTAAGAATTATATGCATGACATTTTAACCAAATATAGTTCAGGGGATATTTAAAAATGAATAGGTGAAAAATCTGTATTAATTTACAAGCAAGTTTTAAAATCTTTGACACTGTGCCAGCTGTTTGCCGACAAATGATCAGTCTGTTCCTAGGTCAAAAAATAAATAAAGAAGGCCCTTAAAGCAAACATGATTTACAAATTTGGGATACCTTTGTTAAATCCCTGTGTGGTTTATAATGTGATGAGAGCCAACAGCTTTAGCTATATAGTTCTCAAGGTGGAAAAACAAGTTTGTTTTCTTTATTTTCAAATTAGAAAATAAAGAAAATGAAAGCATTAGACTAAAGTACTCCAAGATTTTTTCCTCCTACTCTCTCCAGGATCTATCTTTTTTGAGTGATGGAACATTGTCATTCAGGTGATGATTTTTAATGCTCCAGCAGTTACATAGGAAACTTACCAAAAGAAATAAGTGATCAGCAATGTTTTGATAAGTACCAAAAGATCTGATGGTTAACCTGAATCACTCAAATCACTTTGAGCCCTTCATTTAAGAACTATAACAACAAAACTACAAAATCTTCCTTTGAAGGAAAAAATACCTTTTTTATCAGGAGGGATTAATTTGATTTTTTTTTTTTTGTGATATTCCAAGAAACAAATACCAAAACCTCATCAAATACAAAATCACAAAGGTTCATAAAGTAACAAAAGATTATGAAAAATTGATAGTTAGACTGATCCTTTCAATGTCTTTATCAATAGATGACTGTAGCAATTGAAAGTGCTATCTGAACCAAAATAACATCCAGGTATTTGACAATAAGAAAGGCTTTTTTTGATCTATTGGATCTCAGTCTTCCAAATTGTAAGGCATGCAAACATTTTGCATGTGAATCATTCTGTGCAATTAGAAAGATTCAGTGCACCAAATTTAAAACAAATGGAATTTGACAGATTTTCTTGGCCTTCCTTATGTTAACAATCTCTTTACTGATTATAGAAAATCCTTAAACCTCGTACTGTAAATTATCTTGAGTTTTGACACAAATCAATGTTACAATTGCCATAGTTTATTCTTCTGAGACATTAATTCTCAGTGATCTTCCGGATGAAGTTGACACCAACAATAGGCCATGATCCTAATGCAATGCAAACATAATTTGAGTTTAATTTTCCTAATTAATTATTTTCTTCTCCTGAGAAAATAAATGAAATAAAATGTGGCCTCTGAGTTGAACAAATCCTGGTTCTAGAGGTACAGTTTGTGCTTGAGGATTGCTTTTTTTCCAAATCAATTGGAAAGAAACAATCCTTCTTGCACGCTTTTCTTGGTTAAAGTTGAGCCATAAGCTTCATTATTTGACCTAATTGTTGTAAGCTGCTGTTTTCCTGAGATAATGGATCTATGGCTGTCATAAAATACTAGTTTTTTTTCAGTACTACAGAATTTGAAGAATTGAAGAATCACAGGTTGCTGATTTCTCAGTGGTTTTCCTGTTATCCCACTCAGTTTGATGTGGTGCTAAGCACTTGAATATCATCTTGTCTTCAACCTATTTTTTCACTTGAGAAGAGCTGAAGCAATTAAAAAGGTTTATAATGTATTGCATAGAAAATAGTGTGTATTTATCATTCTATTATTCTGACTTTAAACATTAAATTCTGGAATGGTACAGATAACCTCAATATTACTTGAATTTTTCTTTTGATCATATGATAGTATAAATATGTGAGAAAAACAAGAATGCGGGTGCCTTTATTTTCAGGCAGCTGAAAATAACTGAAGACCCCAAATGAAATTACATTGGAGTACTAGATGGTCAATTTAGTAATTGGCTGATTTTATTTATGATATACATGAATTATTGTCAGCAAAGTGGACAAAATGGGACCCTATTTTTGGCATAAATTGAGAATTTCTATTTGTACTGTTTCATATCCCATATTGTGAGATCGTGTTAAATTGATGGAGCAGAAAAAAATAATGTTGTTAAACAGTTAATAAAAAGATCATAATGCCGTTGAACATACTGCAGTGATTGGCCTACAATAGTATGATTTCCACTGTCCATAGCGTAGTATATTCCAATCAGAGATGCTGAACGTTGTAGAATATTTGAAACAGGAAAAGAAAACAACAAAGGGGTGATTTCAGACAAAAGAAGGGCTATTTGACTGAGCTTGTGTTCTAATTTTTGACATAATAAATAAAGAATATAAGGGACATTATAGAACAAATGCCAATCAAAACAGCTGTTCAGTGAGAAGGTTTTAGCAAACTAATTGAAGTTTTTTAATGAAGTTGAAGCATTGTCTGATGATGTAACGAGATGTGTGAAAGACATTTGACTTAGAAATGTCAAAATTCTTACTTCCCAAAATCCTAAAATATTTTTTAAGAAAACCTTTATTTATCATATATCATTTATGTTAAAATATGTCTAGCCCATATTTTATGCAGGTCCCAAATTCAACTGCAAGTGAAGAATTAGCATCAAAGAGTTTTATTACATTTAATAGGATTCAAAAGAACTGGATAGTACATATTTAAACATTTTTTATAAATAATCTAGAGGAAAGCATGAGACCATGATGCACTTTCTAAGTATAAAAATACCTGATGGCAAAAGTTGAACCACGTGAACATACATTAGAAATAAGTCACATAAGCCCCCCACATTTTAACACCAATAACTACCATTTTAATAGTCCACCAAAACTGTAGTGTGTTATGGATTGCTGATTATTTTTGAACCCATACTGAATTTATTTTTTTACTTTCTATTACTTATACTTTATTTGAATTCAGGAAATACCAAAGGCTGATCTTATACAAGACTTGATCTCTTGTAGTCATAAAATCTATGAACCACAGTAAAATGTTTCAGTTGAAGAACTTCTCAGTTACTAGATGTGTATTTAGGGTTTTTTGTATTGCTTGCTTTAATGTCATGTTTGAGCTCAGTAATTTCTTAGGGATTTGAGATATACTTGTGGAAATAATTTTTTTATGTTTTGATGAATTTTTCTTACTTTATGCCCACGGTAATACCCTTTTCCAGAATGGATAAGAAAAATGAAAATAATTAAACTGCTTTTTACTATTGCTATTACTATTTACTGCTGCTCTGGTTGCAATATTAAAAACTCCCTTATAAGCATCTTGATGTTAGAACTACCTTAATCATAATTTTCAATATTATGCCTTAAAGGAATAAATATGCAATAACTGCAACCAGATTATTAACCAGAATTTAAACAAAAAATTTGTCAACACAACTAGATAAATCAACCAAATGTCAAACAAAAGAAGTGAGGCAAACACAGCATTCTGAAGGTCAACAGGTCTCAGGAGGACATTTACAGGAAAGTAAGTTTTCACATAGTTACCAAAGACAATTTTGTATTTCAGGGGTTTATTTCGGGTTTTAAACAATACCAAGTCAGCGTCTATATTTTATTGGAATTAGAGTTCCCATATTTTTCTTATAATACAATGATTTGAAACTTCAGTTTGACTCTAGAATAATTTCACTGAAAGAAAAATTGAAAATATTAACTCATATGCTTAGAAATTGTCATATTGCTAAAACCATCTGTATAACATTGAGAGTAAAACAGATGAAACTACATTATGTTATCCTAGGAATGTGAGTTTGCTGTACATACTGGAATCTGTTTTAATCATAATTCTGCAAAAAAGTATGAATCTGAGAATATTTAGACTGGATTAATATTATGAAAATGAGCTTCAGAGCACAACTAAGTTCCTACTCTGGAGTATATAATACTTCAAAGCATACTTACTGGTAGGAAATTTTGTTTGTTATAACGAAGAACGTAAGAAATTCTTTGTTGTACTAGGGTTTTCTTTGTCCTTCCCATTTTAATTATTGCCAAAACTAGAATAAAGAGGGGTTTTATTGAAGTCAAATCTGACTTCTCTGTTTCTGAACCAACTTCCTTTTCTGACTTCTTTATTAAATAAAAACAAATTATTTCCTCAGTGAAATAGTTTACAATCTCAAAGAAAAAAGCAGACTGTCTTGTCTTTTGAGAAGAAATGGGATAGACTGCAAATTCTTTAAAAAATTAAAAAAAATTAAAAAATAACAAAACTAAAAAAAGATTTTGTTTTATACAGTAAATAAATGTAGATGTGAGGTGAAGGGAAAGGGAAATAAGAATGTGAGGAAAGATTTCCAGAGTAGAATGCAATGTTGTATGAAGAAATTAATAAATGTCATTTTGTTTGCATAAATTTAAACTGTAAATATTTTCAAATGTTATTATAAGTAGTAAAAAAGCTGTATTTTTTTCCCTTCACAGTAACATAAAGATTAAAGTTTCCTGCCATTTTTTCACTAAATGTAACATTAGTTTATATTATTTTGCACTGCTTTCATCACTGATATGACTCTTGTCCCTGAAAAAGACAGCAGAATTGGGCAGATTCTGAACACTCAGGATTTCTGAGTCTTGTCATTTGATCTGAGAAGTTACTGGATTTATTTTCACAACCTGGAAACAAAAATCTTAGCCTGTACAACCAGTTGATTGTATGTGGTACTGCAAGATTTTCCACAATACTCCAATAACATGCAAAGTACTTCTGCAATAGATTTTATATATTATACAGCAGACATCTTGATCTATCAGAAAGACTGAAAGGCAACAAAATCCATACTTACTTTAAAGGCATTCAGTAATAGCATTACTGTAATAGCTTACTGGTTCTACACTATAAGCTCTGAGATTCAAATTCCTCTAAACCACATTAATTTTACTTCACTGATACATTTTCACTTCAGTAGGTTTTTTTATTATTATTTATTTACATTAATAAGAAAAAAGTTAGTTTTGGAATAAGCCTTCTGTGCAAGTCATTGACTAAAAGGTTAATCATCTTTTTTCCTCCGATTCTTCCACTGATCGACAATAAAAATAAAAATACTATGAACAATAGAATAGTCAATAAAAATTTGAACATTATGGCTAATAATACAGGAACAGCATTAAGTTGTCAGCATTATCTTAAGTTATCTCATTTCTAAATATTTCAAAGGAAATGTCAGACACACAAAAAAACAGGATCAGTTTTTTAGAAAGAGCAACCCTTCAGAATAAAAACTTGGAAAAAGCAAAGGGGTTTGATGCATGTACTATTTAGTGAAAAGTTATCATAAGATTATGAAAGTATGTAAAGCTTCTACATCTGTAGATATTTTTCTTCAAAATAATAACAGGTTTTCATTTTCATGCGTTTGTTTGCTTGAAATGATAAATTTATCAGATACTGGGTTTAGAGGATGCCTGTACTGTGAGTTATGTTTCAAAAAGTAAAATGTTAAAAATTCAGATTTCAAATGTAAGAAATAATTATTTTTGTAAAAGAGATGAAACTAAAGGAACAAGACAGTGATTTTGGATCTCATGTACTACCATACCTGTTTTGAAGACTCCTTTAACTGTAATGAGATTATATTTTAACAGGATCATTTCACAAAATTGGAAGTTACTTTTCTTAAGTTAACAGGGAAGCCATTAGAAAGAATGCTACAATTAAAAGATAAGTGTGTTCTTTACTTCCCTCTTTTTGCCATGGAAAACTAAATAATTTTTTAAGTGTAATTCCAGCTGTATTCATGATTTAGGTAATTTTTAAAATTTATTTTATGTAACAGAAAATGTGACTACCAGGTAGGTCTTGAAAATGCTTTACAATCCAGCCTTATTACATAGCTCTGATAAAGAAGCTATAGGCAAAACCTATTACTCTTTGCTATCACTCTGGTTTTGAGTTAAAACAATTCAGAAAGCTTTACTAGTCCTTATAAAACATTTTCATAGTTATGTGCTATAGGTTCAAAATCAGTCTAAAACACTTCAAATGAGGTATTGAACACATAGTTCTTATTTAAAGTTCAGCATAAAGTTAAGAAGGTGCTGCCTTTTGAAGACTGTCTACAACAGAGGTGCAAAGGAAGGGAAGAGTTATAGGTCTTCCATGGTATAGTGTGCATGTGAATATTAAAGCAGCAATTGCCAGTTTATCTCTGATCATTTTTTTTTAGTTCAGCTGAGCTTCCATGTAGCCTGAGAGTCACAAGGGCTGCCAAGAGTGGGATGGCCGTTGTTTTACAGTGACTCCAGAAGTGAACAAGAGGAGATTAAGCTTTTTTCTCTAGTGGTTCCCACTATTATTCACTACAATGTGGTGCATATTACCCAATTTTGATAATGCTAATGATGAAAATAGCTGATTTCTTTTTTAGATCTTTTGTAAATTAGATTATGATCCCCAGAATGCACTAGGTGTTTCTTTGTATACTGAGGATTTAGTACATTTACTGCTGAACTGATGTTTTTGATTCCTGTGAAAACTAAACTTTAGGCTTTTGTACATACAGACATCTACCTTCTTGCACAGATCACTTTTCTAAAATTTTATATTGCATGTCAATAATTTCCTGTTTGATGTCATCTACCATTGCCAAGTCATATCAACAGCTTAGATAATTACTAATTGTGTGCAAAGTTAGAAAATATGAGATTTCTTTTCACATCTCTGACCACAGCTTGGTAGCCCTGGTCACAGTTTGTGTTTATTTCAGAAGTACCTCTTATAATACACAGAATATCAAATAGCACTAAATATACAATTTGTCTTCATTATGTTTCATTCATGTGGTGCATGCAAATAGAAGATATGATCAATAGTAATATTATAAACCTCAAATCCCCATTAGTCCTATAGGTCCTGATCTACGCATTTCTGTTTAAAGAGCTGCAGTCTGAGAGCAAATTCCTCTACATTTCTGGAATGAGAAACAAGCAGAGAAGCAATATATATCCTACAAAGATCCTATCTCATACAAAGAATACAGGAAGCATTCCATGTATTAAATTCTGATTGACTCTGAAGATGTAAACCTAATGCATTTTCTCCTAGAGGTAAGAAAGAGGGTTAATGATTCTATCTCTGCCTCTTCCAGAACAAGTAAGAAAGATATGGTTTTATGTTTGTAATAAGCATGACAGGGAGAAAAAATAGGGAACTATTTATTTCTAAATGCAGCCATTTGACTGCAGCATCAGCCTGGGTATCAGCCTACTCATTTTAATTTTTCTTCCTCCTGTAGTATTGCCACAGTATTGTGCAGAAGTAGAGGTGCTTTTTAACCCACAGCTGGCCTTTTGCAGCACTTCTGAGGGAAAATGTAACCATTCAGCTCTTAAAGCAAGTTACTTTCTGTAAGTTTCACTAGTAAAAAACATTGTGCTACCAAATGTGGGCATTACTTGTTTTTTAAGCAAAAATGTATTTATATCCCACCATTTATTTAATTCTGTGAAAATGCACTAGAGGAAACAGTAGCCTACTTCTAAGGCTAAACGTGATGGTACCAGAGTGGAGACTAAAAACAAACTGTGTGTTATCCCAAATGCACACTTCACTGTGCGATTAACTTCACCTGCAATGGTAGCTCTTCCATTTAATTTTTTCTTACCTTAAGAGTTCATATAGGCACACAAGAGCTCACCAACTGAGATCATTACTGAGCACATCCACGGAACATGCTGTGATATAGATTAAAGAATCCTGCCTCAGGGCCAGGATTTTTAAAACTGAGGGCCTGAAAGACCACCTGCCAAAAAAATGATAATAAAAAAAAAATAAAATTGTAAGACTGTGTGCTTCTGAAGATCCACATGTTTTCATGCCATTAAGGTGCCTATGTGAACAAATAAAATTATCAATGCACAAATATTTAACTATATTCACCCTATTTGCACCTACCTTCACAATCATTCAGTCTGCAGAAGTAAGTACTTAACTGAATATGGACAATATGACTGCTTAATAAAACACAAAGAAAAAAATACCATAGTTTCTTGACAAAGAATGTAATAATATGTTATTCTAAAAGTCTTGACTAATACCTAAAGTACTGGCATAACTGTTATAAATCACGTTAAAAAAAAATTAAGAACAAAACATACCTTGAGTCTTTTTGTAAACTCGGAAAGGCACATTCTCATATATATCTATAAAACAAACGTAATTCCACTGAAGTCAAGTCCTTCAGTCCTCCAGACTGACTGGCATAACTGACTGAAACGTAGCCTGAAAGGTACTTAAAATATCCTTATACAAATGATAGTTAGTTAGCATTTAAGTAAATTCATACAGATGGAGTTTTAACTGTAGTGTTGATCTGTACTGTTGATTTTAAATGATTCTTGTTTTTCAGAAATATTTATGAAAGACTATATTGCTGTTGAAATTACTTAACAACCTGAAAATAAGATTGGAGGGGTTTGGAAACTGTAATAACTTCTGAACATTTACGAGCTATTGTGAAATAAATTTATCAATGTGGATTTCAGAGATGTGACAAGCAGAGAACATCTTGTTATTATATTGCCAAAGGAATGATATATACCATATTCTCCCTTATTTTCCTACTTCTGCTTTTTTTTGTATTTCAGTTGGTTTCTTAGTAAATATTAACCACTGTCTGTTTATCAGTATCTCCCCTTCAATAACAACTTCTGATTCTTCCCAATGTTACAGATAGATAGAGGTCTCACATATAGTCACATTTTTTTGAGTTTTAGAGAAATAAGGAGGCAAGAGAAGATGAACTGCAAATGCCTTAGCTGTGCAGAAAGCTGAGCTCATGTACTGCTGGAAATGAGAGAAAAGGAGACCTTGTAATTGCATGACCCAAGAGTAAAACTCCAGTAGGACTTTGCAACTGCTTAGACATGAAAATAAATCAGCTACAGTACCTCTGTCCTTAGGAAAGCAGGGTTCATTATATCTTGCTCTTAGAGAGCATTAATTGTCTGTAAGTGGGATTTACTGGCTGCAACTGTGGTAATAAATAAAACAGGTCAAGACTTTTTCTCTGTCTATAAGGGACAACTGGCTCAGGTTTCATCTGTACAATTAAAACGTCTTTCCTTCCAAAATGTGCCCATTTTCACGCCATCTAATGGGACTTCTCTGTGTTGTGGCTTCAGCTGTTCCCAGGGTATGCTTGGGAGAGTGCTGGCTGACATGGAGCAAAGCTGCGTCAGAGACCATGTCAATGATACAGCAAAATATACAAGTGCATGGTAGTGACTGAGCTGTGTTCTTGACTTTTTCTGTATACTGCTATATGGACTAATCCAAATGTCACCACAGCTTTAGTTACCTAAATATAAATCTTACCTATAAAAGTTCTATCCTTTCCATGTTAGAAGAAAATTAGTTACTTGATGTAAACTAGTTGCCTATAGCGCCAGTGTTAGAAGGAGCATAAGGTTTTAAACCCTACCCTGCTAATCCTTTTAAGCTTCCCTAAATCAGTCAGAAGAATTTTCCATCCTTACTGATTTCCGAGCACAGACAAAGCACTTCTGTTGTTCCCTCTTCAGTTTTCCAGAAAGTGCTTGAATAAACATTTAGAGCCAGATCCTTCCCTCCAATATGTTTTTTCCCATAAATTATAGAAATGTTCTGATTTCCTTCTTGCAAGTGAAATCCACCTGGCTAGATCTGATTAAACGTAACTTTCCCTTTTTTATGCTATACAAGCCTCTTTTGTCACTCTTACCTCAAACTCACCAGAAGACTACAATCAGGAGCAGTAAATTTCCCTGTTTTGATAGGGTGGCATTAGCATTTTAATTGTTTTGGCTTGCATATGGAAAACTTTTTTCTGCAATTATGCATCCAGCAAGAAGCTGAACTCCAGTGTTTTCACCAGTCTTCAGGTACCACATTGTCCTGTGGCGTTTCCATGTCCATGCTCAGTCATTCAGGTTTAAAAGTTTGCAGTTCTGGGTCGTCAGGTCATCCCACAAAAACAGTCTCTAAGCTCATCATAAGTCAAGCCTCACTACATAATATGGCATCCAACAGCTTCATAATTGCCCACTGATGAACTGTATGCTGATGAGTTCCCTGAATTGCAGCAATTACTGTTGTGTCAATGGGAGTCCTGAAGTTTCCAGAGGTGAACTCGCTTGCACAATTCTCTGTCCAAATCCGATCTTAGGCTGTTCCAGGTGTGGAAGCAGTCAGCCTGTTAGGCTTCCCCTCCCACTGAAAGCAAAGAGCCTGTTCCTGTGTTAAAAAGGTATGGTTTGAGTTAAATTTTATTTAAAATATGTTCTGAATTGCTTACATATGATCTGCAGTATATGCACAACAATTTTCCCACTAAAATCAACAGGGAGATTAAAAGCAAGTGTTTGTGGTTTTATGCGCTTACGTCCCTAAAAACTTGTGAAACCAGTACCCCAATTCATGCAAGTAAGAATGACACTAGCAGAGTTTCTGTTACATACAGTCTATTTTAAATAGTAGATATATATTAAAATAGGCCACAATGTGCATTTAACTTAAGTTTAGTCATACTTGATGTAATGGGATTGTATATATGTGTTTAGTTGTGCATCTGAATCTTTCTGCAGTGCCATGTACAGATGATAAAGTAAAAGGGATTCAGATTACTCAATTTTTCTTTTAAGCAGCACTTTTTTGAGCCATAAATACATGATTTAGGAGTAATTGATTTTCTCTGGTAGGGTGCATGGTTTACATCTTGCAGTAGAAAAGCAGTGTTAAACTGTCAGTTATACTAAATATCAGTTTGCATTGTCATACTTATTTTGGTCTTCTTGCTAAGATGATTTTCATCAATAAATCAGTAATTTTGCTTTGATCTACATTTATTAACCATCTTTTACTTTGTTTTTACTTAACTTCTCATAAACTAGCCATCTGAATTCAACTCTGCTTATAATTCTTTTTACCATACATTATATAATGTTTTACTGGAGACATTTTTATACAGCAGATGCTTTTCTTGCTGTGTGTTGATTAATTGTATTTCATATTATCAGTCCCGTTCCACCCCAACATTTCACACTTTGATACAGTATATCATAAACTACATTATCGATGCTCAGATAAACATGTCTATCTTTAACTAGCTCTACTATTAACACTTCCATTTGCATTTCAGCACTTATAGCTGCCATTAGGAATATGTTTGCTGTTTTCGTAGTAGTACTTTCCTTGTTGATTTGGTAGTATTTTATTTCAGCAAGTTCAGATTGCCCCAGAAGTTAGTAGTTTGATGGTCTTTATCTAATTGTTGAAAATTGTAATATAGCATGTCTTTTCCAAGCATGCAGCTTCAGTGATTACTAAATATGGACATTGGGTATGTTCTTTTTTATGCTTTAATATTTTTGGGGTCTAATAATGTTCCTGTTATCTCAGGTTTTAATACTATCAGATGTAATAGTCCAGTTTTACTGTTATTTCTTTCAAAATGCCTGGATATGCCAAAGAATCATCTAATGCCTAAGGCAACATCTGATGCTCAAGGGGGTCTTGAAATGTTTATTTTGTCTAGTAAATAAGTAGAAATACTTCGTTTGTTTAAGTCAACAGAAATTCTTGTGACCTTGAGGTACTCAAGTAAGAATACCCTGGGGGATTTGCATGTCTGCTATTTTTAGTCAGAAAACCTAAAAAATGGCTTGTTTTACAAAGTTAGTTTTTAACATTTGTTTATGATTTATCCATGGGTGAGTCTCCCTCACTTTCAAATCTGCAGAGTCTCATTTCTTACATTCTCCAGGTCCTGATGTAAAGCCATTATATCAACTACAATATTTTCATGGCTTTCAATAGAGTTTGGCTTGGAGACTAACCACAGGCTTCTCTTTGCTGTTTACACTGCTCTCAAGAAAAGCATGAGGAGCTTCATTTCTGTATTCAGAAATGCAGAAAGTGGGGTGAAGGTACTTGTTTCTATTTGTTTTCTGTTTTTTGTAAAATGGCATCAGATTGTATGTATTTTACAGGAATAGTGACGTATTATTTTTCTTTCTGGTTCATGTTTCTGTTTGTTGAGATTTTGCTCTCTCATTTGACATGATGGTATGAAACAGTCTAATAGTTGTCAAGGAATAGCAGTCTTTGGAATGCAAAGATCTGAAATCCAGCTCTCTAAGTATTATGTATCTAGGTCTCTATGTATTATTTACTAAATTTGCTATACATTTCTTCCTTGAGCTATTCCACTTGCAAAAAACTTCTTCATCCCACCGGTATTTCAAATGCAACTTTTCCACAATTGCTTAAAAAGCTGAAGGTCTATCCCAATGTTCCTTTTCAGCATTTATTTTCTAGATTTTATACTGTGAAACCTCTTGTCTTCTACACTCTTCTTAAAAAAAAAAAAAAAAGAAAAAAAAAAAGAAAAAAATATGTTTAAAGACTTGTTTCATGTTTAAAGTTTATGACTCTGGGCCACCAGATCATCTTGTTCTTGGCTGTTTATCCAGCTAGATGGGAAGCTTTAACCACCACATTAAGATTTCTAAGCTGACTTAGCCATTGTCATATGCTCCTCTAGTTCTAAATGAATTATTTGGTTTCTGCTTGGAAATGAGTTATTGTTAAATGCGTGAATGTCTTCTGCTGTAGTTGGGTTAGTTAAGTGTCACTTCAAAAGACAGCAATCACCACCTTAAATTCTAGTCAGGTCCTAGGAGTGCTTGATCCTCTAAATGACAGAATTTTAAGCCTCTCTTGAAATTACTGATTTAGATGTTCATATTTTTTTTTTTATTCTAGCTGTCTGTTTGATGAAGCATGAGCATATAAGATGGTAAAAGTATCAAAACAATAACATTTCCTGCAAAATAGGAAACTTACACCTTAATGGTCATATTCATACTGCTGCATAGTCAGAGAAAGCAAGGCTGGTCTGCAAGCTCTTTTAAAAAACATCCAGGAAGCATGCCTTCCTCCTTCGGCAAAAACAACCTTTTCCTTGAGGAGCTGTATTGCTTGTGCATGGCTTGCTGGCAGGTTTGTTTCCTTTTTACTCTTGCATGGTTAGGTTCAGGTTGGAAAATCGCTGTCGTTCATGTAGAAGGTACAATAGATGCTGGCTCCCTGGTGCCATTCATGTGCTCTCAGGCTTCCCCTGGAGCCAGCTTGAATTTCCTCAGCAGGACAATTCTGCTTAATGTCTCCTAACATTGCTAAAGGAAAAAAATACATAGGGCTTTCTATTTTTTCTATAGAAAATCTAAAGTTTCACTGTAGGGGGGGAAAGCTGGTATACATCATGAAAAGTACATTTTAAAGTTTTTTTTTGGCATACCTTTATAAAGGTAACACTTCCTTTCCTTGCAATAGAACTGGCATAAGAAACAGGCTGGAAAATAACTGCTGTACATGTTTTTATGTATATAACACTTGCCAGTGCTGTTCCTTGTCAAGTAAAAATAACTGCTGAAGAAACTAATGAACTAAAGTAAAATAAAATAACCTGTTAAATCAAAAGCAGAATTATTTAAGTGACCAAGCAACAGTTGGATTAAACTGGGATTATATACATGCAGCCTGATTTATATGTTATTTTGACTAACTGAATGAAGTCATTGGAAAAAGATTTAGACATATTTCAAAAGCAATGAGTGCGCATAATTAATATTTTGTGTCTAGAGTTAATGCTAGACTAGGTTGTTTTGCAAAGCAATATTATGCTATTTGGCTGTTCATATTATCTTAGTGTTTTACAAACACATGGCAAGCAAGAAAATCTTGAAAAATTTCATGAGGACATCTCCTAAAAATGAAAGTACTCTCTGAGAACTCAAACAATCTAAGCTGTATAAATTGTACCTCTATATTATCATCCCTCACAAACCCCTGTTCAATCAGTTCAGTTACATCATTCCATCATCATTAATGGTCCATTGCTTTTACTGTGTTTTCAAATCACTGGTTTCAAGAAGCCCAACTTCACTATTGGAAAATATCTTATTAAATCATCCTCATAACCCAGGTCAACACCCTGCAATCTGACATATTAGCATATCAGAAAGCTTTATTGCCTTATTAGCCAACGAGAAGGAAAAGAGAAAAGAAAAGTATGTAATTCACACCTCTATAGTATGAATTAAGCCTAATAGTGTGAACTCCCTGCTGGGAAAGCCTCTCAAGTGGCTCAGTTTGATTCTACTAAAATCTTTCCCTTGCTTAGTAGTTGTTAATGTCAGTGGTTAAACAGTTCCCTCATCAAAAGTGCCATCTTAAAATTATTTAAGTGTCTTATAATCTTGTATGTGTTTATAAACAGTAAGAGGGAAGGAGGTCCCACTTTTTAAAGGGCGATGTGGACTGAGCTGAGCAGTATGACCATGCAAAGTAAGGAAACAGACTTTATCAGGTTGTGCTGTTGTGACGGCAAGGTGCCTCTGGTGAGTATTTAGAAGCAAGCATTACCTGAAAGGAGGTTGTGGGGGGTGTGTGTGTGTGTGGGGGGGGTGGCGGGTAAGGGTAGGTCAGTCTCTTCTCCCACATAACAAGTGACAGGGCAAGAAGAAATGGCCACAAGTTACACCAGGGAGGTTTAGGTTGGATATTAGGAAAACTGTCTTCACTGCAAGGGTGTTGAAACATTGGGACAGGCTGCCCAGGGAGGTGGTGGAATCACCATCCCTGGTAGTGTTTGAAAAATGCGTGGATGTGATGCTTAGGGACATGGTTTAGTAATGAACTTGGCGGTGCTGGGTTAATGGTTGGACATTAATGGTTGGATTTAATATCTTAAATTTCCATTCCAACCCAAACAATTCTATGATTCCATAAAATGCTTCAGCATCTAGACTTACGATCAAAAGAAAGAAGGCAGGATTTTTGTTTGTTTACTTTTATGAAAACTGTCATGAACTACAAGGCAAAAAATTGTTAAAGATTATAATTTATGTTACAGTTGAAGATCATTCGGCAGTTTTTACCTTAGCTTGTTTCAAATGTGGAAAAGACAGTTATCTGCTAAGTCACCATCTCTGCTACCCTCACAGCACATTTTTGTTTTGATATCCCTACGGTGCGTTTTCCTCTGCAGTCTCCCTATTTTTTCACCTTTCAATCACATATATTGGAGCCGTTGCTGCTTGACTTTTCCTCCTTGGCTTCTACTTCCCTCCCTTCATCTTATCTTTTCTTTCATTCCTTTTCCACTCTTCTTTCATGCAACCTATCTTCTTCTGTATAATTTCTCTAGTTCTGTTGAAAAAGTATTCTTTTAAGCCCTTTTACAGCCAGATTCTCTGTATATTAAGAACTGTAATTAAACTGAACTTACCTCAGACTGTTTCAGTAATACCAGTAATTTTCTGTACAGACAACTAGGCTTGAAAGCAGAAGGATGTTCTCTCTTTAGGTACTGCTTTGCTGCATATTTTCTTTTTTTTTAAAGCCTATTCCTTCTCATATCATTCATGAATAATGTTATCAATATGGTGCAAAAAGTACACTGACTCTGAAAAAGAATAATAGATCAGGTTACTCCCGATTTATGCATTAATTAAAGAAATTGTAAGTTTATCTCCAGTAAAATACTTCGTTGAAAGTGTCTTCCTTTGATTTTTTCTCCTTTTTGTATTTTTTCTGCTGTCCCACAGCAATATAGTCCATTAGATATTTTGTAAACTCACCTTTTGCATATCTGTAGGTCATGGAAAAGGTATAACTCCAGATTTGTAACCTGGGATCTATTAAAAAAAACACCAGTGCCCCTCAATGCAAATTTTATACCATTTCATATGACCTTTAGTGGATACGTTCAGAGTTTCCATTTTTAAACTCACAAAACTTCTATTTGTGAGGAATCACAAATCACAAAATGTTTTGATATTGCCCACATTGGTGATATTTGGAGCTTACTCAATCTTCTGTGAAGCATCCTTGCCCCATTACTTCTAGTAGAACTAATGCTCAGATGCTGCCTTAAGAAATAGATATCCCAAATAGTCTCAGAGTTCCTTTCTTCCGTGTCATGCAGTGATGGATGAGAACATGGGAACAACAAACAAATGGTAGAGTTTGCTACAGAACATTGTAAAATTTATGTCCTTGAATATATTTGCACTTTAGACATTAACATTTATTTACAGTAAGAAAAAGGGCCGTTCTCTAGTCCTAGGTGCAGAAAATGCAGGCAGGGCAGCCCACTGTTGCGTTGGAGGCACAGCAGTCCTGGGGCGGTGTGGATGGTTGAGAGCTGCCTGCTTTCCTTGAACAGTCTGCAAATGGGTTGTGCCAGGGTTTAGGGGCGGCAGGAAGCATATGGTATCCAGGCTCATTAGTATCAGTGTGGGTGATTTGGTTTAAGTTATGAGGTCAGGGAGAGGCAGTGCTTAAAGCTCATTCCTCCAGTCCTACCTCTCTTAATCATACCAAATCATACATACATACCAAAATCACACAAGACCATCTGCATAATTAAGTCAGTAAGGCTTAACCTGTCTGTGCTTTCACAGAAATAATATAATGTATTTTTTAAAAGGATTGACCTTTTACTGTCAAAAGTAAAAGACTATGTCAAACAAGTTGTTTAATTTCTCTTTCTTTCACATAATTTTAATTAGTGTAGTTAAAGGTAGACAAAATAATTCCCTAACCTATGTGCCAGAGTTACTAGTTCTGTTGAATAGAAACACGAAAATGTTAGGGTTGGGGTTAGAGGAGGAGTACAGGGAAAGAAAGGGGGAAAACCAGGTGATGTTGGGTGGAAGGTGAACTAATGGCATCAGATTTCTGCACTTCAATAGCATTTCAACTACTGTAGATACGTCAGCTTCGGGACCTATGCTGTTTCTGGCACCCCAGGACAATGCTGCATTTCCTGTATGCAAAAGCATCCTTGGCACGCATGGTCCTATCCTTGAGATCTGGTTTCCTCAGGAAAAAAATATATATGCGTCTAGGCTGGGAAAAGCCAGAAAGTCAGTATGAAACATACAGATCCTGATTGTTGTTTTAAACAACATTTATACATGTCAGTGGTAACAAACTGATCTGGCAGGAGCAAAAGTTCAATTAATTGTTTGGGTTTATAAAGATCACCTATTAACTAATCCAACTTCCTGGCAGATTTTCCCAGAGCCTTAATGCTCAACTTTCCCAGGGGTGGCACCCTGTATTCATCTTTCCAATCTATTTCCTACATATGGACTCCAGCTATATTTTTTTAAATTCAGGATAGGCTGTGTCCGTAGAATTGCATGTTGACTTTACATACTGGGTTGGACTTGCTGAATGATGTACCAAGTGTGTTTTGAGTAAGCATCTGGAATTTTTATTCCCATGCAAACTAAACTTGTAGTACTTTGAATTTCTCCATTCCAAAACATTTTTGCTAATCCATGATCAAACTTTGCAGAAGGAATTAATTTTTCTGTAATATAATTACTGTTCTTGCAAGTTCCCATAAAATGTGTCTCTTTTCTAAAATAATCTTTACAATGTGCACTTCCAGCTAAGTAGAAGCAGTCATTATACAGAATGTGTCTGAAAACAACGAAGCTGCATGATTGATAGCCACAGGTTTCATCTGCTGAATGACAAATACACGGACTATGAGTTGCACTTTTTTCCACTTTTGGTTTTTGCAGCATAGCCAGCATCTCAGTGATGCAAAGCTTTTAAGACTAGTGAAAGGGGTGGGGGAAATGCAATTACCATGCCTGGCATCCTTGATCAAAATGAAAACTGGGAACACATAATTGCTTGAGAGAAACTGCAAAAGGTGCAACTCTGGACTTCCTTCAGATGTAAGGTAAAAAAGAGTAAATACAATGTCCAGCACATGCGTTAAGCTGTTCAGCTGGGGATCTGAAATGAACAAACTAGTAGTTTAGAGGTTTGGGGAGAAAAGTGGGTTATCTCAGTGAATACTAAAGACTTGTGAGAACCTTACCACAGGTGAAGAGTGTCCACTTAAACACACGGACAGCAGGAAGGATTGTGTTGATATTTGTTTCTTTTCCATTAGGGATTTTTGTCGGAGGTAGAAGTGCCTACAAAATTTATTATTTTTCATTAGAGAACTGCAGTGCGGGGGATGAATTTGTAAGCAGAACAGAGGTTTCTGGAGGCATTTTAAATCTTGAATCCTTTTCTCTCTTGTATAAGAATCTTATTATTTACTGTCCCTAAGCAACAAGGCTATAGATTTTGCTTCTTATCTGAAGAGATGTTTATTCCAGTTTTATAAAATTAAAGTAAAAATCCTATAAGAAGCATAAAGTGAATGCAATAATAAGTGTGGAACCTAAATTTTCTTGTTCCTTCTTATGCTTCATCAACAGCAGCAAACCTGAAACTTGCCGGTAGTTTTAAAGAAAGATAAGTGGTAATGGTACATATAATGCCTGGAAGAAAGAATCCAGACACACAGAAATGCAGACATGGACAGATGGGTTTATAACCAGAGTGCTGATGGCAATAACAATGCTCTAGAGCTGGCTTTCTTTAGGGAAAGCCACAGTATTTATAAACCTTTAAAAAATGCAGGATGAAGCAGTGAGTGTTTGTGCACCAACATATTTCACCTGGTGTATGGAAATCAGAGAGAAAAAGGAGATGTATGGAAGTAGACCGACCTGAGCACAGAGGTCAATTCAGGCACTAAACAAAATGGCAGACACCAGGTTCGTCACCAGTTGAGAACTTGCACAACAACAAAGAGCAGAGTCAGGGTTGTAAAAAGAAATACAATTTAGCAAATCCAATTTTCATTACATACTAAACTATAATACTTGTTGAGATGTTCTGCTTCAAGAATGTTTTAATTCTTTTGGAATTTGGAATGTTTCTGGGGTTCTTTTTGGTTGTGTGTTGCTTTTTTGGAGTGTGTGTGGGGGTTTTTGTTTTTTCAGTACTTGTGTATACAAAGGAAGATATTACCAGAAAACAGCTAAGGTGAGTTACTGTGCTGTGTTATGGGAAGTTACAGAGATAAAAAGAGGCAAAACAGACAAAAACAGTCAAAAAGAAAGACAGTTTACAAGGGCTATTACACAAGACCTAGGAAAAGACCTTTTTTTCACTCCCCATAGGTTCATTTCTTATGGGACTTTTTGTACTGTTTATTTCTCAATATAGAACTAGGTCTCTGTCTTAAAAAACACGTGCACCGACAGTTGTCACAAGGAGAATATCTGGAATGTTAATATTGGCTTTCATATGAGCAGGTCAGATGAACTATCTGAGATCTATAGTCTCAGAAAAGATGATCCTACTTCTTTCCACTCTTTTCCCAGCTTATAGGGAGGATTTTTAAAGCAAAAATTTGATTTTTTTCATCCTGCCTTTGATACTAGGAAGATCACAATCTCTACTCCTCAGTCATTTTTACTCCTCTTCATTGCATGCCAGCAGTGTGAGTACTCCCTGGTTTTCCGTCTACAGGTGAGTGAGGCTGCTGCTAATTTGAGACCTGCTCCTGAAAGGAGCTGGCACTTGCAACTCTCATTAATATCAAATGAGATAGAAAGAACAAAGCTCTGAAACCCCGCCATTGCCATTTTGCAATGGACTCTTAAAAGGTCTGTCACATCCCAATTCCTCTGCTCTAATCATTAAGATTTTCTTCTAGCAATTATCATCCCGCTTACTGTGTTCATGCACCAGAATATAGAAAGAGTACTTTCTTTGAGGTGTACACAAGTGCGGACATTACCAGAGCCCCTGAAACATCTTTCACATTTTTTCTTCTCTGTGCATAACCTAAGCAATCTTTTATGCTCTAACTGTTTTATTTTAGTCCACATCTCTGCAACTAACTGAAATTTTGATAATCATGGCAATACTTTTAAAAATTAACAATATGCGTTAGGGATGATAGTTGCAGGGAAGAAAAAAAAAAGCCCTAACCTAAGCTAACTAATCGGTTTCACTGTTTGGCAAAAGATGTAGTCTTAAATTTCTTGTTTCTTATGTATCCTTATTCAGCCTGTCCTAGGCTGAGATGATGCAATCTCTGCACATGCCTGTCACGTTCTAGATTTTTAGTAGTCTGGGGTTTATTGATGTGAAAGTGACTGGGAGAGATGTGTCACCACATGTACCTTCTGCTGAACTTGAAGCGCTATGTACACTTTTCTAACCTTCAGATTATAAGTGTTCTCAATGTTATGTAACAGAATTACCTGTATCTTCCAACATGTTATGAGGAGAAGGAAGGTTTCTTGCCATCTTTTAAAATATATCCTTTGTTAAAAAAAATTCTATACAACCAACCAAAGAAAAAAGCAAAAATTAAACTAAAAAATCCCACTCCATCTAGTTGCCATAAAAATGAGGAGAAATGCAATGGTTTCCCCTTGATAGATTCAGAAATAATTAAGGCAGTAGGAAAGAAAAAGCAGGTTTTTAGATGCAATCTCACCAAAGTTCTGGGGAGGACCCTATGCTTTTCCATATTTAATTAAACAGCAGCAATATAAAATCTTTTGTCCTTGTTTTTATCCTGCTCTTCAAGGAAATTCTTGATTAACATATGGTACTGCTGTGACTGAGAAAAAAAATGTGCTAAACCTGTAATTTTAAACATAAGAAACCACTAGAGAACATTCAAAATGGAAGCATCCATTTTGATTTATAAAGAAATTATACCTATATGTAGTAGTATGAATATATTACATGTTTTTAAGTACAGCATTTAGAGTAAAAATACAGGTTATAATTTTTCATATATATAAGTAAACACAGATTTACCTTAACCAGTATTTTCAAGAAAGCTTTGCAATAATATAATCTACAATTTTGACATGCAAAGGAAAGCTAAACTTAAAAGGACTATGATTTCCTTCTGGTAGAAGGCCAGAACCAGGATTAGAAATCCAGAGTTTCTAATTCTCAGACCACAGGCTGATCCATCAGACTGTGTTGTCTCAAAAAGCAATTCAAACCAAAGTCATTAATGCCAATATTACATTCTGCACTTCAAAGGTACAGTTCTCGTAGTTACACAGTGCACTATGATATAAGAAAAAGCACTTTTAGGTTTAAATGTTTATGCTCTGCTCATTTGCATATAGGTCAATCTATTGAATAATGCATATACTCTTATACTTATTATGAAGAAATACCTGCAGTCTGCCTCTGGATAAATTAAGGACAACTTGAAAGCCTGCAGAAAGAACAGATTAGACTACTACTCTAAAACGTTTTTTCCCCCCAAGAATTCTTTTGGGGAAGAAAAAAATGAATGTGTTAGAAGCCTGGAAGTGTATCCCATCAGAAGACAAAACATTTTGCATTCCAGCATAGAGTGTTCTGAAATTTACTATGTGTTTCCAATTTATGTATTTTTGTAGGGGGATGAAGAATAGTTTCACACAGTTACACACAGTTTGTTTTTTGATCATTGCAAATAAACACTTTCAAAATAGTTTTGCGAAAGTATATTGGAAGTACACAACCTATGTTTGTAGAAATGTAAAAGTGAAACATACAGGTGTAAGTAAACACACATATACAACTGTAAAACCACTTGTGAATTATCTATTATATAGAAGCGATTTTAGTGAAGCTTAGTACTGAAGATCTTTGCTGGCATAATAATTAATGTAAGGCTGAAGTCTAAATGACAAACTGGTTGTATTAGTCATTGGCTCCCTGAAGGTGTTAGGTGTTTCACCCGAAGAGTACGGTTTGCCTTTTCTGTAAGTTCTGGAAGTAAATAAATAAAAAAATCTTCAATGAGGAAAAGAACCTCGGTAATTAATATGAGATCACAGATTCTCCATAAACCCCAAATTTCTGGATATTTCCACAACAGGTGATCATTTACTGAAATAACTGACAGAGCTGAATTTGGTGCCCCTGTTACAACGACATCATTAGCATCCTGTTGAGATGCAACAGGGAAGACTTTATAGCCTTTGGCTATGGGTCAAAACATCCTTTTGAAAGGTTTCCTAGCAAGTTTTCAAGCACCCTTATAAGAAACAGAACAGTTTTCTTTCATCCCACAGACTGACCAGGAAAAAAACAAACCCAAAACCAAACAACAACAAAAAACCTAAACCAATTATGGGGAAATCTTTCTGCAATTAGACTTTGTTATTGTTAAAGATCATTTGTTATCCAACAGTTAACTAGTATATTCTTATTAGCTAAAATTCCAGATCTGCTCTCCCTGGAATGGTATTAGATTTTCTGTCCTCAGCTAGTCAACAAACTTGTACTAGAAACTATATTTTAGAGAGAGAAACAACATCATTAATGTCAACATGATGTAAGAAAGGATGGGTTTGTTTGGGTTTTTTTATTATTTATGGAGGGTCTTTTTTGGTGGGTTTAGGGGGGGTTGTTTATTGTACATTACTACTTACTTTGAAGTTATCTACTTCCTATTACTATATACATTAACATATGATGTCTCTCAAACCTGACAGTCTTCTAATATCAAGCTTTGGATGTCACAGGTTACATCTTTACACTGAACAATGACGCATTCACCCAAACATTTCATTATTAGTGCAATCATAACACCATGAGTATGCCTGTGCCAGTTAACAGCTGCTGTATATTTTAATCATAAGTCTATATTGCTTTCCTTAGGGAAAGGAATTCAGTATTTTTGAAGCAGCTTGATATTTTATGTTAACAAAAAATGTCATTAAAAGCACATGTTTTAGAAATACTAAACATTAGGATACTGGTGTCATCCACTTAAGGTGAAAATTCTGTTTTAACTTGAAGAAAGATGGAGGAGAAAAGTGTAAATGTGTATACAAAGCATACATAAACACTCCATGTACTCTTATACAAAAAAACCTAGACATGTAGAATATAAAAGAAATTATGATCATTTAACCACACTGTAGAATAGGTATAACCACTGGTGTTCCTTGGCTTGGCAGCACTGCATTATTGTGCAACTGAACTTGAGTTGTGTGTCAAAGCTGTCTTGAAAATATTCCAGACAGAACAATAAAATAAATTCCCAGAAATGTGTAATTAGGCTACAAATATTATACATATCAACATTTAAAAGAAAGTTCTAGAGCAAAATGTTTTGTTCATTACAGTATATTGCTGAAACTTGTTCTGCATTAAATAACTCTAGATTAAAGCTCATTAATTTAAAATTTAGAAAAATAACAGATAAAGATAATTTTCAATATTTTAGGAGTTCTTGGGTTTCACTAAGATTTCCCTGCATAGCCTGCATTCTGCATTATCCAGTAGCTTTCCTGCTTGTTTAACGCCAATTCATTAAGTGTAATTAAAAAAAAAAAAAAATCCTGCAAAATAAATTCTTACAAATCTCTAAAATCCTCAATGATCTAAAATAAAATAGTGGTAACATAATGGGTTCCTGTACATAATCTGTAAGATTTATTAAGAAATCTCTGGGTTACTCTTCAAATGCTTGTTTCAAGCCCATGTACAACAAGAATTTTCACACACTCCTTTTTAGCATTTCAAAATAGCTAAAAAATGAGGTGAAAGCATGAAAATGCATTAATTTAACCTTTAACATGCATGGACTGCCCCCTTTTCTACCATACACTAGTGCTTCAGACTGAATGTCCAGAGTTTTGTGGTTGTCTTCAGACTTTAGTACATTAGCAGTTTTAAAGTCAGGAGTACCTTGGTCGAAACAATCAGCTCCAGTTATTTACAGAACTCAAAAGCAGGCCAGTGATTTCAATACTGGAAAACTATTCACAGTTTTGCAGTTTATGAACTAGCCACCTTGCATCTGTGTAATGATAGATCCGCTTCTGAAATTACTGTATTTTTATAGGCTGTCCTCTGAGCTGTAAAGGTAAAGGCTGGGATGAGGTTGGGAGTGGAGAAAATAAAACATGTCAGCCTCACATGGTAATCCATATGAGTATGGTTCTCCTACCCTCAAGAGTGATCTCGCCAGACGTGCACTGACTTAACAGATCTGCCACCGCAAAGCTCCTGACTGAATGCCTAAGCTGTTGCTAAAAAATCTATCTTTTAAAAATGTACACAGCAGCAAGCCAACTGCCTCTTGCTTCTTGGGTAGGATGCATTCTGGTGATAAAATAGGTAAGACATCTGTTAGTTATTTTTGTTTAACATCTACATGCACATGATCTCCCAGCTAGACATCTGCTTTCATCTGTTAGAAAACCCTTGATTCCGATCAACTGTTTGCCACTTTGCAGCTGAGTAGAAGCCCTAAAGAAGAACATGAGGCAAAGATAATCAATTCACAGGCTGTGCACATACTTGAAAAAGACACTGCTCACCATGAATACTCAGCTAGAATATTTATCAAATTGTAAACTCTGTTGCCATGCTCAAGTAGATTTCCTTCTAATACTCAGTAATCCCTGATTTACACTTGGATTGTCAAATCCAGGAAGTTAAAAGCACATTGAGGGCTGGCTAAATGTCCTCCCTGCCTCTCAGCTGCTTAATTTAAGTTTGGTGTTGTGGTGCTCAGCCTCAGTTAAACTACATATGACTTCTCTGGCTTTCTGTAAGATTTTGGGGATTTATATCTTGTTTTGTGTGTGCTCATAATTATGGGTCCAAAGACAGTCATGCTGCTTTTCAGTGGTGGTTTAATTTTTTCTATTGTTTCCAATAGGCATATGAGGCACTCTGGTTTCTCTGCATAAAGCAATGCTCTGTTTCTTGACTTGCTACTGTCTCTGTCATACCAAAGCCATCACCATTGCTCACTCATTTGAACAGCTTCCTACGCTTTTTGCTTCAGCGACCTTTTCCCTGCAGCTTTCTCTTAGTTTAGCCTCTGTAAGATGCACCCATAAGATGCTTGCCCTTTCCTACTCTTAAAGCTGTAAAAAAAGCAAATGAACCTCACCCTTCTGTCATGCAGATCATAAAAGCATGAGTAAGGCTTGGGGGTGTGTGTGTGTGTGTGGAAACCACAAAAAAAAAAAAGAGAAAGAAAAGGTAAGAGTTTGCCCTTAGAGATCAAGGGTCTCAGACTGAGGATAGTCACGGTCATCTTTCTCAGAGATAACATTTATGTGAAATGCCAGAATAGAAATCTTTAATGTTCCTGTGTAGTCCTCCCGATATGTGAAGAAAGTTTCACTTAAATGATGCTGTAATTCTCAAGACCCACATGAAACATTTGAAAATTCGAGTTCCTCCCGGTCAAAAATATGGTGGTAACAAAGGTGCTTTAAAGCTCTGCCTAACAGAGAACTAAGGCAAAAATCTGGGTAGCCAAAAGTGAAATATCTTTCAGCTGGTGACTGGCAAACTGAGGTGGCTGCACAGAAGTCTAAATAAATTTATTGTGCTTGTTAGTGTATTCAGAACACGATAGATGCTGCTGTCACATTAAGGAGGGCGAGCAGGCATTTTTGCTAAGAGCATGGGGTCAGATCTGAAGGTATTGTTGGTCATAATAATGTTCTTGTAAGAAAAACCCCTTGAAGACTGAAAGATTTGACATGAGGAGAATTGCCCTGTCTCCCAATTTCAATTTACATTCATACTTAATGGGTCAAAACCTACAGTTATGAGGCAGGCGCTGGAATCTAGGTAAGGAGCTGCATTCTCTTGTAACAAGAGCCCAGAGTGAAGAAGTCCTGCAGTTACAACCAGACTCTATGAACCTTGTGACCAGGGAAATAGGAAATCAAGCTTTCCAGAATATCTTCAAGCTATCTTAAGAATTTAGCACAAGGCCATCATTGGATTAAACCCAGAGAATTCAGTTCTTCTTCTTCCCAGAAGACTGGGAATGTATAAATTTATTTTGCATGGTTGTTCTCTCACCTTAACTCTTCTAGTGGCAGCACGGTTAGTTACAGCTCTCTTAACATGCAAAACACCATGCTTAAGGTACGAGAGTCTCTTTTAAAAAGTAACTTCTGCTCATTTAGTTATCTCTGGTCAGAAGGGAATTTAGCTAATCTGAATCCCAGCTGCAAGAGATGCCTCCACCACAGGGCCTCAGGCCCTGTGTTCTTGTTGCCTGCAGCAGTCAGGATTTAATTTAAACCCGTCTGCCTGCCTGTTAGTGAGTACATAAGCCAAGATTTGGGCTGTGTAGTAGGTGGAAGAGCTCTGGCTCAAGCATGAGTGAAACACTGAGGTGCTTTGAAAGTACAGGTGGAGCACAGCTCCTTCAACTGACTGTGTGAAAATTTGTACACCAGCCTCAGTTTGTGTGAATGTCCTTGTAGGAACTGGATATTTAATTTTTCAATATATATATGAACATGTTCAACATATATATGAACATATTCAGATATCGTGTGTCTGCAGAACGTATTTGAAACTGCATATGGGACGCATCATTTCCAAAATAGACATGGTAGCATACATGACCTTGTCCACAGACCCCATAAACACAATAAAGGTATACAGAAGAGTCTGCCTTTGCTGTAAGCAACTGTTGGCCTTATTATCTCACATAATTGACCCTAAACACAAAAAAGTTTCAATTATTCCATCTATATACCTGACTCCCATAACTCTGTATTACAGCTGTGAATGGTGGTTTTCAACAGAAAATAACTACTGTATGATCACACTATGTTTTGTGGATCTTGTAACTGTGAAATGGTACTTTCTAGTTAACTGGTGTATATCTGGGTGCAGAACATGGGGCTTCTCAATCAGTTTTTCTTTTAGAGGAGAAACCTGTGATGCACCTGCAGTTGTTCTCTCAGTGCAGCCTGTGTGTTTGCAAAACATAACGTTCTTTTTCCTTGGACAGAAACTTTAACAAAGGAAAAAGGAATCATTTATAAACAAACTTAAGTGTGATCTCATCTCTTGCTATGGTTGGACTCTATGACCTTAAAAGTCTTTTCAAACCTAAATGATTCCACAGTTCCATGAATGCAGACCTACATGTATATACCTTAAGAATTCTGGCTCAGACATTGTACTTGTCCCAAATGTTCTCTCCCAAAATGCTGGGCATTTAGCCAGCTATTCATATAATACAAACTATAAGAGGCATAAGTCCATTTTTTATGTTGTGTTATGAGGCTGTGAATATATCTTATGGTAAAACTTCATCCTACTTATACATGCTAGGGATGGGTATTTATATTTAAATGGCCCTTGCTTGTTTGCTTACAAAATCAATAGGCACAGTGAGAGACTGTGGGTTGCACAGCTATTTCCTCCTCCAAGAAATGCATCTCTAAAGCACAACTTGGAGCTCAGCAGCTTTTAGAGCATTCTTTTAAAATAGGCAAACTGTTTTCATTTTCTATGAATGTTACGGAAAACTTGCTTTGGCAGTAGCTAGCCTGTGTGTCTTTATGTCTCATTGGGCTTTGCAAGAGCAACAGAAGAGTAGCCTGGGAATGTGGCACATTTCTTAATGCTGTGAAAAGTAGAGAAAAATCGTCACAAAACAGTAATTAGCTTGTCTTTATATTTCATCTCATCATACAGCCATATATATTTATAAATACGATTTTTAAAGGTATTTAAAATGTAAGGGTTTATTGGTGCTTTCAGCAGTGGTATTAAATCAAAGCAAAAGACTAAGATGCTGTAACTACAGAAAATGAGTAAAACATAAATAAATAACCTGTGCTTTTCATTACTTTGTTAAATTACAAGCTTCAAATAAACCTTAGGTAGTTAAAAATTTCCAACAAAGAACAGAAAGGGATCAGGTATTCCTGACTTTCTACATTGCTAAATATCAGTGACAAGCAGTTTCATCTTTCATTTTCAAATTGATTAAAATTATTAAAACTATTTCTGGGCTACACCCACAATCTGTGTCAAATGACATTTCTTCAGCCTATGTGGTTAGAGGAAATTTCTCTTTGCCTTCGTGCCTGCATACAAGTCTAATATGAGTTCAAGTTCTCAAACTGTGGAACTGTAATCCAAAATTTGTATGGATTTTGTAGCAATGTAAATTCATCTTAGACCTTCCTGGGTAAAATTATGCACACCCATATCTGCTCTAATGTCTTGAGCAAATGTAAATAATGTTCTGACAGATTCACAGTGAAAACTTAGTGCAGCATTCCTCTTAGATACCTACTAGAAATAGAGGCACATTATGGTGACTTTTGCTTCTGATTCATGGCTTAAATACTTACATGCACAGTTTATTAACATGTTTGATTTTAATTTATATTTAATATTAAGCTTTGAACAAATAAGCAGCTGGCATTGGCTTTACTGCCCTATAGCTAATTGATTAATTAGGTCTTTTATTTGCTACAAATTACTAAATATTGAACATGAGGCTGATTTAGAATATGGCATTGGAAAATCCCCTTCTAATACAAACCTAGTTGTTAACACATTGACAAATATACTCTAGTCAGCCTCTGCACAAGTCTTGTTGCAGGTATATATCTATGTATTGATATCTATATCTATATATCTCTGTTAGTCCCCTCTGAAAATGTTGGGTTTTTTTCTTTATTTGGTACTACAGCTTATATCTCCTAATCTTAATTAGAGGATTAATGTGAGAACATTGCTTCCTCCTCTACTCCAATTAACACCACCCCTCTGCACATTAAGGATAACCTAGTATTGAAGTGAACAGAAGCAATGTCAGGCAAAAAAAACAACCCTACAAACCAGCAAATTAGGAGAAGCAGTTTGGGCTTTAACCTTGTGAAAACACCAGCACTTAACTGAAAGGGCCAGTATGAAAGAAATTGTATTTTATACATTGTTATATGTCAAACTCATTATGACATGAAAACGGTAAATGCAAGTATTCAGAGGAACTCAAGCTCAGCTCAGACACTCACAAGCATAACACTTTACACAGAACAATAAATGCACTGTTGTAGAGAAAGAGAAGACAGGCAATAATTGCTAATATTTATAAAGACATGCCAACTGCAGCTAATCTCTTTTCCTTTTACCATTTATAAAGGATTCTGCACCTTCCAGATATGCTTCTGCTATCAACCCACTTTGAAAAGATGATAAACTGGAAGACAGAGTTTATGCTGTTTACAGATCTCCCAGTTCAGCATTCCAGATAGCTTCAGAGCCACTTTGGTTGTGTCTCCTTAAACAGATTGACACACTCTCAGAACCCAATAGGTTTCTTCAAACAGCTTGTGTCCAAAAATAAAATTCTGTATCTTATTAGCACCTTGAATCTAACATGAGCCCTTTGCTTCCATTTGCACCAACCGCTTTTGCACAGGTATGTGAAAATACTTAGAAATGTCACAGTTTCACGCCAAGTGAATTCATGTACTGGAACAACATATCAGATAATTTCTTAAGGCTTGTTACTTTAAATAAAGGTTTGCCACGTGTATATGTATTTAATTACTTTTGCTTTTAAGGTGTTATCAGGAGAAGCTGTCAGCTATCCATTCTTTGGAAAGGTGAGGGAAGAAGACCGCTGATGTGAAGAAAGGTCTTGCTCTAAAATAGGGATGACAACTAAAGTGAATTTGGGTGTACCCCAAGACAGAGCTTGAGCTTAATCATTTACATGCATGTCACTGTATTAAAATGCTTTATGCCTTTAAACTTCAAAACCTTTCCCAGATTTTCTGATCTGCAATGGGAGAGATTAACATTTTCAGTTTTGCCATAGGTATATATATATGTATAGTTACATGTCTACCTCTTGGCATATACTCTCAATCAGCATTTTGAGCTGTAATTTCCCATGAGAGGTATTAGAAACTGCAGCAATAAAGGATGGTCAGCATCTCACTAGTAGAAGAGCTGTAGGAAAAATATTTATATAATGACATCTTGCAAATGGAAGAGTCAACCTTTTCACACCATTAAAATAAACATAAAAAATAAACTATACTGAGACAGAAAAAGTAATAGAGGCTGCTAGACAGGAGAAATGGACCTCCTGCTCTACTTGGCCAATCTGGGCTGAAGCATGGTGTCATGCCATGGGACCAAATTGAAATGGGCCAAGTGAAATAAATGAAACCAAAGGGACCAGCAAGGGTGATGAGAAACCAATAAACTTGTGCACAGGGGATGACTGATTGCATTAAGACTTTTCAGGTGAAAGAAGACAGAGAGAAGATAAATCTTGCAATTAGAAACACATGCTCAATGCAAATCAAAGATCAAGACTCAGAAAGTAGTGAGGGATATTGACAAAAGATTTTAAGGGAGGGAAAGAAATCCTGAAGATATTGCAGAAGTAGTACTGAAGGGGAGTTGCTGAGCAGCTCTTATCACTGGAGTCATCAGGAAAGAGGGAAAGCTGAGCCTGTCCTAAAGAGTCAGCTGCCTTGTCTGCTTCCCTGAAGTTTCATAATAATATTGGGTAGAAAGCCAAGAGAACAGAGTGTGCTTCCTTGTTCTACTTTCATTGAATTAGAATATACTTAAGATTAGGTTAGCATTCTCAGCTAATTACTGTAAATCATATTGTGCATAGTAAGATAATAGTCTATAACTTTATGAGACAGAAGAAATCAGCTCACTCTTTTACCATATACAAATCACTATTTGTCACAGCTTTTCCCCCCATGCAGTTTACTTTTTCAAAGCAGAGAAAGAAAAAATAGAAAAACTATATAGTGATGATATTCAAATTGTCAAAGTCTGATATCAAAGTAAAACATGTTTACATATGGGAAGAAAAGGAAAAAAAAAGCCCAACCTTTCTGCATTTGTCCTTATTTGCTAAATATGTTTAGGACATACTATGATAATGCCCTTTCATTCTAACCTATTTCATGTCACTGTTTAGATTGTTTGATTAGAAATATGTATTTTGTCATATGGAAAGAGACTAAGGACTCCTAAATAATGTCTGCATTTATGCTTGGGGAAGGAGGAAGAACCTTTCCCCTTTATCTAAATTGCCCCTGCGTAACAGATACACTGCTCCAGGGGTGGTTATTGAAGAGCATATGAGTAATGGATAGGATCCAGGAGGAGCCAATGATGCAAAGTTGTTCTGACGGCCCACCAGCAGAAAAAGCACCAAAAGTATTAGTTACTGGATATTCCTTACTGACAGGCACCAAAGCACCCATTTGCTATCTAGACAATTTCTCTGGAGAAGTTTGCTGCCCAGCGGGAGCTTGTATTCACAATGTCACTGAGAGACTGCTGAGTTTGGTGAATCCTACAGATTATAATCTGCTCCTAATATTCCATGTAGGGATCGAAAATACTGCAACAAGGCAATTTAGAACCATAAAAAGAGACTGTAAGTCCCTTCTAGTAATGTTAAAAGGATCTGGAGCACTAGTGGTGTCCTCTATCCTCCCAGAGTAACAGGTTTAAGAAGGAGCAGATAAACAGGTGAATGTATGGCTGGTGCCATATTGAAGGTTTTGCCTTCTATGATCATGGACCTACCTTTGAGAAGCTGGGTGTATTGGGAGCGGATGGGATTCACCTGACCAAGTGGGGCAAGAGAGTCTTCAACAACAAGCTGGCCAGACTTATATTGGAGATATTTATCTAGATTTAGTAGGATAAGAGTGTGGAGTTTTGAGCAACAGAGGAGAGCCAGAGGCTGCTGATGTGTTAGGAATTAAGAGGGAAACACTTGTGAAACACCCCAATGAATTAGGACACGTTCCTTTAAAAAGGTGACATGGGCAATAGCGCAGCCAAAGTGCCTCTATACCAATGCATGTGGTATGGGTAACAAGAAGGAGTAGCTGGAAGCTGTTGTGCAGATAGAAAGCTACAATCTAATTGCTATCACAGAAACATGGTGGGCTGAATCACATGACTGGAGCATTGCAATTAATGGCTATAAACTCTTCAGAAGTGGCAGGCAAGGAAGGAGGTTCAGGGTGGGGTTGCCCTCTATGTCCAAGAATGATTTTATTGTGCAGAGCTGTCTTTAAAAACAAGTGATGGTTAAAAATCAGGGGCCAAGCCTACAAAGAAAACTTCTTCGTTGGTGTTTACTACAGGCCGTCCCTACAAGTGGAGCCTGTAGGCAAAGCGTTCTTGCTTCAACTACAGGAAGCATCAGGCTCGCAGGCTTTGATCCTGCTTGGGAATTTCAGTCATCCTGAAGTCTGCTGGCAAAGTGTAGTAGTAAGATGTAAGTGGTCTAGGATACTCTTGGAGAGTGTTGATGATATTTTCTTAATACAGGTAGTAGTCAGTCCATCCAGAGGCGAAGGACTATTGCCTACCTGTTGCTTACCAACATGGAAGATTAGGATGTCAGGGCTGGTTGCAACATAAGGTGTAATGACCAGGGCCTAGCGGAATTCACAGGATTTGGGCCTTGAAGGATACTGGCCAGGTGAAGAGTAGAGTCAGGACAGCAAATTTTAGGAAAGCAAAAGAGTTGCTTAAGCAACTAGTGTATGGATTTCCCTGGGAAACTGCCGTCAAGGACAAAGGAGGTGAACAAGGCTGGCAGCTCTTTAAGAAAATTTTTCTTAGAGTGCAAGAGCTTTCAATTCCCATATGCAAGAAATTGGGAAAAAAAGGCAGGAGACTGGCATGGCTCAGTAAGGACCTCCTAGTCAAAGTGTAAGAAGGAAATGCACAGGCAATGGAACCAGGGATGTGTATCCTGGGAAGAATACAGGAACACTACTTGGATGCGCAGGAATGTTATTAGTTAGAACAGTTGGAGATGAATTTGGCAAGGGGTAAAAAGAATAATAAGAGATTTTACAAGCATGCTGGCCAGAAAAGGAAGATTAGTAACCCCCTTAGTAAATAAGACAGGAGAACAGGTGACAACCAAGATGGAGAAGACCAAGATACTAAAAGAAAAATTTTGCCTCAGTTTTCAGTGGAAATTTATCTTCCCACATATCTCAAGTCACTGAAAATCAAGACAGAGACTGGGGAATGAAGTACATCTCATCACAGGAGATCAGGTTTGAGACCACCTGAGGAACCTGAGCATATGCAAGCCCATGGGACCTGACAAGAAGCACCCCAGAGTCCAGAGGGAATTGGCTGATGTAGTTGCCAAGCCACTTTCCATCATATATGAAAAGTCGTGCCAGTCAGGTGAAGTCCATGGAGACTGGAGAAAGGGAAACATTACACACATATTTAAAAAGGCCAGAATGGAGGACCCTGGGAACTACCAACTAGTCAGACTCACCCCTGTGTCTGGGAAGATTATAGAACAGAACCTTCTTGAAGCTATGCTGAAGCATATGGAAAACAGAGAAGTAATTCAAGGCAACCAGCATGGCTTACCTAAGGGAAAATCATATCTGAGTATTCTAGTGGTCTTCTGCAATGGAGTAACTGCAGCAGTGGATAAAGGAAGAACTACAGATGTTAACCTTTCTGAACTTCTGGACTGTTAGATGGATAAGGAGTTGATTTAATAACCATATCTAAAGAGTTATAGTCAATGGCTCGATGTTCTAGTGGAAACCAGTAACCAGTGGTGTCCCTCAAGGGTCCATACTGGGATCAGTACTATTTAATATCTTCATCAATTAAATAGACAGTAGGATTGAGCGCACTCTTAGCGACTCTGCAGATGGCACTCAGCCGAGTGGTACAGCTGGCTTGCTGGAGGGAAGTGATGACATCCAGAGGGACCTTGACAGGCTTGGGGAGTGGACCCACACAAACCTCATGAAGTTCAACCAGGCAAAATGCAAGGTCTTGTACCTGTGTTGGGGCAATCCCCAAGATCGATACAAGCTGGGCAAAGAATGACTTAAAAGCAGCCCTGCAGAGAATGGCTTGGGTATACTGTGGGACAAAACATTGGATGTGAGCTGGCAATGGGCTCATGCAGCCCGGAGAGGCAACCATGTATTGAGCTGCATAAAAAGAAACACGGCCAGTAAGTTAAGGAGGTAGTTCCTCCCTTCTGCTCTGCATTCATGAGACCCTGCCTGGAATACTGCATCCAGCTGTGGGGTCCCAAGCATAAGACAGACATGACCTGTTGGAGTGAGTCCAGAGGTGGGTCACGAGAATGGTCAGAGGGCTGCAACGCCTCTCGTGTGAATAAAGGCTGAAAGAGTTGGGGCTGCTCAGTGTAGTAAAGAGAAGGTTCTGGGGGGACCTTATTGTGACCTTTCAATATATGGAAGAGGCTTATAAGAAAGGTGGAGAAAGGCTTTTTACCAGGACCTGTAGTAGCAGGTCAAGACGCAATAGTATTACACTGAAAGGTCAATTTAGACTGGACAAAAGGAAGACATTTTTGGTTTTGGGGTAGTGAGACCCTGGCTTGCCCAGAGGAGCTGTGGGTGCCCCATCATCAGAAGTGTTCAGGGTCACATTTGGTAGGGCTTTGAGACACCTAATCTAGCGGAAGATGTCTCTGGTCATGACAGGGGGATTTGACCAGACTGTTATTCAAGATCCTTTCTGACCCAAACCATTCTTTGATTCTAAGAAACTGGAAGAAAAGAACAGTAGATCATAGAATTGTTTAGGTTGGAAAAGACCTTTAAGATCATCCAATCTAACCATTAACCAGGCACTGCCAAGTCCACCTCTAAACCGTGTCCCTAAACACTACATCTACACATCTTTTGAATATGTCTTGGCATGGTGACTCAGCAACTTTCTGGGCAGCCTGTTCCATCCTGGAACAGGATGGGCTGGTTGGGTGGTCTATAACAGACTTGCACCATGGTATCAGCATTGTTGGCCTTCCCCTTGATTCTTACCTGTTAACACTCAGTCCTATCATTAAGCTTAGGCACAGCTGGAGATGAATTTTGACTCTAACTCTTCAGATATGGTCATTAAGCCAACTCCTTATCCGACTAACACCATTAAGCTCTAGACAATCAAAACACTCCTTAACATACAGAGCTACCCCACGGCCTCTCCTTCCTTGCTTATCCCTTCTGAAGAGTATATAGCCATCCATTGCAGCACTCCGGTTGTGCAAGTCATCCCATCATGTTTCTGTGATGGCAACTATTTCGTAGTTTTCCTGCTGCTTCTTGTGCCTCCTGTTTGTTGTTCATACAGTGTGCATTAGTGTGGATGCACTTCAGCTGCGCTATTGAACTTGCCACCTTTTCTGGGGGAGAAGCCCCAGTTCCTGCTTGACCATTCTCAGGTGATTCTGTGGTTTCTAACACATCAATAACCCTTGTGTCTTTGCTACCACGTGGATCTTCATCCCTACCTCCACTGAGACAGCAGACTGAAAGATATCCCTAACAAATCATCGCTGTGCAAAGATCCTTTTCCCCCTTTGAGACAGGTGTATCAGATGTTATACGTTAGTGTCCTCTTTCTCTCCTTTTGGGGAATGTGAACGCTTTAGATGTCTACATAATTTAGGACTCTTCAAAATTCATTAGAAAGTGGATTGTAAGTGGGTTTTTTTTCCTTCTTCCACCACCCCACCCCAAAACAAACAAACAAACAAACAAACAAACAAACAAACAAACAAACAAAACAAACAAACAAACAAACAAACAAACAAACAAATAAAACTAAACCAAAGCTAGAATTAATGCCTTCATTTCATTCCAAAATACCTCCTTCAATCCACAGAGACTCTCTGGAAGTAGGGAGTTGTTATTGGCCTTGTCTACCCATTAAATTCTCTCATATCAGTAGAATCCTTGGGAGTCTCCTAGAGCACCTTCCCAGTGGCTTTGGATTGCTGTGCTAGCTCTGTTTGGTGGTTTATATGGTTTCTGAGCCTTCATCCTGATCTGTTCATTATTGCAATGAAAGGCTACAAAGCCTCCAATCATTACTTTCCTCTGTCAGGGTCTTCAAGCAATGCTAGTAAAATCACAGCCTATTCTTTGAATAGGTTATGTGAATCTCTGTAATTAATAACTTTTTTATAGATTACAAAGTTCTGAGAACACTTTAATTATGTATTTAACAAAAGCAGTGATACTTATTGGCTATATACAGTGACTAACATGAGGCATTTCTCAGATTTTTTTTCATTTTATAGCTGATGTAGCTGATTTGAAAGTAAATATTCTTATTATTCCCCTTTTCCACTTTTAAAATAGTGAAAAGACAGACTTGAATAGTGTCCCTACTGCATAAATACTTCCAAAGTTATGTAAGTTCAAAGAAAAGGTTCTGTATTTCTATCCTTCTGAAATGGGAGTTTAGAAAATAGAAAAGGAAAATAGAATAGTCTTCAACATTCTCTTCTAATGTCTATTTTTCTCCTGTGGATAGCTCTTCTGACACAAAGCAGGAAATAGAAAAATTTGCTCCTGCATCATTCTAAGGGTGTGAATTTAGATGTAAGCTAAGCAATCACCTGTTATGGACGGAAACTGGATAAGATTAATATCATTAATATCAATTAAGAATGCTGTATTTCTCCACTAATTCTATAGCATGTTTTTCACCATGGAAAGAGAATAAAATTATTCTGGAATGGAAAGCAGATGTTCATGTAACTGTACTGTGATTACAGAATATTTGAATTGTCAGTAATATCAGGGAGTAGGGCTTCATGGTTTTCATACTATTTTAGGGTACATTGTAAGTCACATAATCTTGATTATTGTAATCATTATTTTAATGTACTTGTATTATAGTTGTGCCTGTAAGTCTTCAATAATGAACTCTTGCTTCTGGGACCCTATGTCAATGCAACAGAGAGAGTCCCCACATGTCTGTAAGTAATCACATAAGGTTTACCTTGTCAGCTTGTGTTGTTTATCTGTGCTGCAGCCTATGGCAAAAGTGAAATCTCGACAACAATACAGGCATATGTGTTTTAAAGAAGAAAAGCTGTTTTGAATCAGACTGGTAGACAGGGTAGGGCAAGGGAAGGCACATTTAAATTATTACACTTGTCTGTCTTTGCCTGCCATGTCCCAAAGCTTTCCTTATTCACTACAAAGGAATTAAGTGAAATTGCATGACCGACATTCATGTGGATATAATAATTAAATGTTGGATATAAATTCATATATTGCACTTACAGGTTTACTGTCCAAATGTGATGAAAGAACTAATTTATTTAACTGATTAATACTTTTATTTCAGGCAAACAAACTACAGGTTTTCAGTTATGCAGTCCTCTCCACTTGTAAAGAAATCATCAGACTAACTCCTTATTCTAAGATATAACATTATTTTCCTGGTTTTCCTCAGGGAAAAAAAAAAAAAAAGCAGAAGAGATTTTTGGTTTGTTTTAGCTTTCTCATCTTCACTTTCTGTTATTTCTGTCAATATTTACATGTATTAACTACTTAAACATTTATAAAATGTGTGGCTATTGCTCTTCACCTCATAGTTTCATCCAAATATTTAATTAATTGATTTTTTTAAAGTGTTACAAATTCAACTGTAACAACGGCACACTCAGTTACCATGTGGCACAAGCATTACAAAACCTATACTTTCAGAAAAAAGAGATATTTTTGTCATTAATTACGCATGTTCATATAGTACTGAGTGCAACTGATCTTCTTCTGTGGTCCCAGAACCGATTATCAATATGTTCTTATTCTGAGTGTTCTCTTGAGAGGTGTTGTACAGCACTGCATACTGTAAAAGTTTTCCAAGTCAGGTGTGGTGTGTAAAGATGAAGGCAATGGGTTGGTTTTCAGCTGATGTATGAACTTTTGTCCATTGAAATCACAGGATCTGTGTTCATTTAAACTAGCCTTTTTTTTTAGATGACTTTGCCACTGTTGTCTCAGCGTCATTTTCAACATGCAGTTTCCATGATTTCTTGCTGTGTGTCATCGTGCCAAATATCTTTGATGTAATGCTAGTTGAATGATATAGATTTATATCTATATGCTAAAATCTAAGTAGTACAGAGAAGTCAGTGGTCCCTAAGGGTCCACAGATCCTGATAAAATAGCTTGCTGTAGACAGTCTCAGTTCTTAATTCATCATTTCTTCCCATTAATCAGAGTAACTTTTTTTTCTTCAGAAACTAGAAAATAGATTTAGTCTTCAAGAGTACTGGATATTAACAGGATAAATGCCTTAAAATGCCCCAAATGTTTCCATGTAGCCATTGCTGTTAAATATTGGAAGCATATTTGCTGGGAAAAGGCAGTATGTATTGTCTCTTTCATCTATTAACAGCCCTTCTGCCAAATCCAAACCAAATCCAAAAATTATTTTGTGTAGTTTTGGTTTTTAACCACAAGCATGAAGTAACTTAGCTTGTTTATCAGTAAAGCTTTTTCTCCTTTTACCTTATTTGTTAATTTTCAGAAGCTATGTCTGTGAATTGTGTGATCTTTTGAACAAAGCAAGTGATGCTACTATAATACTGTTATTAGTAAACATACCATTGCTTTGAAACTGTTTTTTGCCCCGTTTGTTTGACTTTATTTTAGAGTCTTTAAGCTGAAGGACAACAAAAAAAGAGTATTATTTTGAATTGCATGTTATTACCATCCCTATTCCCATTTCAGATGTAACAGCTGCAGATAAATGTTTGATACATTAAACAATCATAAATTATAAATATTTAGATGGCAGCCTCAAGACAATGCCTTTGCTAATGAATAAGACTTTGAGTCAGAAGTATTCAAAGGCTGAAAATAAACAGGATCTCTTTGAACTAAAACTCTGTTTTATTGAGGAAGACATTATGTCAAACAGCTGTCTACGTATTTTCTAGGCATTCATTTTATGAATCATCATTTCATATAATGGATATTTTATTATCATATCCATAGGATATTTAAGTTGTTTGTTTGATGCAATAAAGTTAAGTTCTGGTAGATTTTGTTACAAAGCCATTCACAGGGTTTTTTTTGTGTAGATTGGAGGCTAATCTTGATTTACAACCCGTGCTATAAGTCAGTAAAACACTTCTGTTTCCATGCAGAGGAGGCCAAGGGATGGATGAAAAACGTTGACGATGCAGTATAAAGGGCAATGGTCTAAATACAAACAGGGAGTGCTAAGAAATGGTTTTGTAATCAACACCTGGATTTCATGACAAGGAAAGAAGGTTCTTCTGTAGCTTCCCTATTAGAAGGATGTTAAGAGATATGTTGCACTCCATCAGCGTTAACATACCTCATAAAAATCTAGCACAAAAAGAACTTGCTGTACTGCATGTTTTCAGAATATTAATATGTACAAAGTACATTTCAATAGACAGAAGCTTTTACAGGCCTTAAAAGGTTTTAAATCTGACACTATGGCACTACTCAATGTTTAAAAAAATAAAAACATCAACAAACCAATAACAGCAGAATAAAGATAAAAATCAACACTTTGTGTTATGAATATTAAATTAAATTAAATTGCCATGCATAATATTGATATTATTCTCATTTTTAAAATCATGTTCTTTGTTTAATCACTTTGATTTCATGGAACATGAACTTATCATGACACTTTTATCTGCTAAAACTTGGCAATCTCTCTTTTTTTTTTTTTTTTTTTATGATTGAACTGATCTCAAAGATATCTCCAAACATTTGTAATAGGCTGGTGTCAAGCTAAAGAACATTGTACTAAACCTATCCTGTGATTTAATGACCTCAGAAATACCCCATTGCTTTTGCCCATGTTTGTAAAAAGAAGCAAAAAATGACACGCTGTTCCTTGCTCAGGATTTACATGTGTTGTACAATCAGGATTTACATGTGTTGTACAATGTTGGAAATCACTGCCTTGTACCCGTCTTTCAAATCATTACTGACCTGCAGCTAGGAGAAGTGATGTCTATTGCTGAGCTTGCATTTAGGGCCTGATCCATGAAACACAAATTTTCTTCCATTGGCTTTCACATACTTAGAGCCACGTCCCCTTCGCATATAGAGAGCTGTCACAGTTAATCACATTTACTTTTCTTTTCTTTCTCATGAAAAGTTGCATATAAATATTACAGATAAGAATCTGATACATTAATAGATTAGAATAATGTTGTAAACAATAACGCACCTGATTAATACTCTGGTTATTATTCTATGATTTCATTTTATGTTTAACAGGAAAAAAAAAAAAAGATACTATAAAAAAATCTAGTCATTCACACAATCTCCTTGCTAAATAACAAATACTGTTCTGAAAATAGTTTCTTTGGGAAGTAGTGGTAAAGCTTGAATCAGTGTTTTACTTTCTTCCCAGAAAGAAATATTTACCTAGGCAATTGTGAGGTAAATTTCTTTGCCTCTCAAAGATACATATAAAATTTTATATAGCTCCTTATCTTTTTAGAAAATGGTATGACAAATTTTTACATACATAAAACAATATGCTACACAAGACGACAAAGACTGGAAAGCATTTGAGGTGTCATTTGCTTAGCTGGGATCAGGCAGAATAGGAAGCTGAGACTCTTTTTTTATTACATTTTTATATGTCATGGTTTAAAGTGCTTTGTAAAATAGCATTTATGATTTCTACCACTAAAGAAGTACATTCTGTGGAATGATGTTTTCAGAAGGAATGAAAATCAGTTTCCAATTAAGACTAAGTGCCACCACAGACCTCTCCTGAGATGCTTTCTTTGTCTTATTGATGCACTGCAGATGTTCTGCTCAGGCTGGGGGAAGAGTGGAAAATGCAGATAATTTCCCACACTGTTGTTATCCTTTTTTTTTTTTTTTTTTTTTTTTAATATTGTTAAGGGCTAACATTGCCTTCTCATTACCTGCATTTCCCATGGAGAAATAGAAAATGTTTTCAGTGTCTTCTTTAAGAAAGGAAAGAACAGGAAAAGAAAAGAAAATTTATCACAAGTGAAGAGATTTTGTCTCGAGAGAGCCTTACCATGTTAAAAGTGACTGTTACTGCTTTTGAAGTGGAGAAATGTAGCATTGTATTTCAAACTTCATGGTTCATATTATCTCAAAATCCTGGCAAAGAGCACGAAATCAATATGAAAGGTCAGCATAACACTTCGGGGATTAGAATATTTACATTTTTGAAATTGGTATTAGGAGCCTGCTCTGCAGTGGACACAAAATTATTTTACAATATCTCCCCAAACAATTTTCTTCCAAAAGAACTGCAGGTGCTTCAGCTTCACTCTGAAAACAGCTGTTCCCGAAACTAAGCTGCTCAAAATACTGTATTTTCTAAGGGGCCTCATTGGAAATCCAGTGTGATCATAAACTACCTTGAAAATTCCCTTCTTCATTTGAAGTCCTTGGTGCTACCTAGTATACAGAAAAACCCTTGTGCTTCCAAAGTGCAAACTTTCTTCTAGATTAATCATACTGCCAAAAAGCCTAGATTAAATCTGTGGTGTTTGCTCAGTTTTTCAAACTCAGAGCTTGGTCCAGTAATTTTATGGGACAAAATAAAGATTTAGCTATCCATACCTCCATACTGTAGCACTGATGTATTCCAGCTATTTCAGACTGTCAATAGTTTGGTCCAGCTGGTTTTGAACTAGGCTTTCCAAACCCAAATGTTATATATGGTGCCTGTAAAGATGATTCTGATACTTGCAGATTAGACGAAAGATGGTTTTTGAAGAGGTTCTACCTGCTTTGTACATTTTCTTTAGTGCAATATTTTTTCCCTTTTTAATCTAAGCTCTGTTCTGTGGTCATCTGTCAACAGCTGATATTAAATGACTCTTTTCTCCAAAGACTGTCACAGACAGTATAAAAGGTAAAGGATGTCCCAGTATCCCTAGATAAGTCTTTGCCTACATCCCAGCCGCACCACAGCTTGATGTGGCTGCTTTTGGCGTTTTTATTGGCATGGCTGCATATTCTTGGCCGTAGCCTATGTACACGATTTACCTTCATGGCTATTACCTGCCAGGCAGTCAGGTTAGCTGTGGGTGAGAAATGTGTTGTGCAGAGTCAAAACCATTGCTTATTGTCAGGGCTCACCAAAGCAAAATCGAAAATTTCTGCACCAAGCAATTGGGGATTTACCAATTCTGCTGCTTCTGATGGCAGCCCACCATTTCTGGACATCTGACTGTCCAGATGGAGATGCTGGAAACATGGCTAATCCTTATAAATTAACTGTATGACATATGTGCAATAGGACCAAGTGAAATGGAGCAGTGACGTGAGATGGATTAATATTCCTACTGTTGGCAATTGTGGAAATAGACTCCTGTTTGTTTTTATTATATTCAGGAAAATAAAATTTTACATTCCAGAAATTAAAACAAAACATACAGTGAAGAATAGAATTGCCCAGTTTTCTTGAAATCTAAGAGTGAAAGGAATGATGAAGGCAGTTCTTTAAGAGAATAATTCATTTCACCCTGAAGTAAGATAATACAGGCATTTTTATTTATCATTACTTTATTCCACAAGGCTGGCATGAAATGCCATTTTATCTAATACTGTTTATACAGCAACAACAACAACAAAAAACCCTACAGCTCACTTTTTTCTTTTATTTTAACTTTATTTGATCATGTTTCCTACTTCCAATTTCATCTGTTCTGTGAAACCTAAGAATCCATGTATTAACTCATAAGCTTTCTACAAAATCTGGGATAATAAAAGCCAGGTGGTACCTAGCAAGTTAAAGCCACATCCAGATGGAAAGTATTCTCTAGCTGGAAATTAAATGTCCATAAGCAATGATTAGCATTGGATTATTAGCTCAAGGTAAATTTATATGTATGATGACTTATTTTAAACCAGTATTTTTCTTTTGATTTTGTTTTCACAGTAAAAAAGAAATTAAGGAAAGTACATTATTTTTAAAAAAAAACAAAATTCCTTTCTGAGGGTGTTTCATTCACCCTTTAAAATATATTCCATTGATTTTTCCAAATTTTTAATTAAAGCTATCCAAATTTTTAAGTAAATCAGGACAATATGGACTAAAACTATTTTCCTTGAATTTTGAGAAAACTTTGCTCAGTTTTTTGAAAAAAAAAAAAAAAACCCAAAACCTAGAAACTTCTCAAGACTTACTGTCTGCAAATATCTAGGCTTTTCTCTTGCAGCTGTAAGATATTTTGCCACAGACCTGCAAGTAGTTTGGTCTGTGTTGGTGATCTTGAGAAGACAGACGAATTTGGCTTGAAAAAACTGGAATAACCACAAGCACTGACAAAGGCCGGTAGCCAAATACAAACTGGTTCACAGCTTCCCACAAACACATTGCCAAAATATTGGCTGCCAAGACACATAACGTGTGTTCCAGGTTCAGCTGATGAATTTTATGTTGGGCTAGTGAAACACCCGAGCCCTGTGCAGTGTCCAAATCATCATTCCCAAAAGAATGAGGGTTGGCTTTTCTTTTTCTTTTCTTTTCTTTTCCTTTTTTTTTTTTTTTTTTACATAAAATCCATCAAAGCCTGGCAAAGTTCTGTGAATGAACTTCTGTCTCCAGATGTTAATACAGCGTATTGTCAGCTGCGAAATATCCTGAATCAGCAAAGTCTTCCTTCAGGCCTTCTTGTAGTGCCACAACAGGCAATGAATGCCAGCAACTCATTTCCAGATGAGTATCTGTATCTCAATTAGTATTTTAAAAAATACTAAAGGCATAATATTGTTTATAATATGCTAGACTGAAAGTCCATCCAGTCCAGCATCCCCTCTCCAGAAGTGGCTGCTGGCAGATGCCAGCAGGAGGACATGGAACAGGTCAGGTGTCACATGATACAGTATTAGGTGGATTTTTTCTTTCATGAGTGAATCTAGTCACTTTTTCAATCCTTGTTGACTTTTAGCATCCAAAATGTATTGTTTCAGGAACACGAATAGGTTAATTGTGTACTACTTGAAATATCTCCTTTTTGTGTTCCTTTAAAAATGTTTATGCCTGGTTCTGTTTGATAATATTTTTCTCATTAAATAACAAGTAAATTAGTGTTTATTACAAGAACAGGTCTGGATTTATTAGTTTTTACTCTATAATATTGTGGAATTAAATTTAGAGTTCAGACTAAGTCTGTTATACCCTTTATTAGAACTTTGAAATTAGACATGCAGCTATGGGGTTTTTTAAGTACCAGAGTCTTTATTAGTTGTGTTGTTGTTAGTTTGGTTTTTTTTTTCTTTTTATTTACGAACAATTTTTCAGACCCAGGTTTAAGTTATAATAATAACAAATCATAACATTTTGTTATTGAACATGGATACTGTTCTTAGGTCTTATTGTCCTTAGACTCTATGTGATTAAGGTTATGCAAAGAGGTATTTCTCCGATTGCTTTTAATACCTAACATATGGCACTTACATATCATGTAAAATAAAAATACACAGCATCCCTGCCCAGCAAAATCACCATCAAGTAGGAAAAGAAAGAAAATAGCTATGAAGTCATTTAAGTGGATGATGAGATTTGTGTTTCCTTTTCACCATTTCAGGCACATTGTGTATGATGAGTCTATCATGAGAAATTGCCTGCTGATATTCAGAGGAAACTGAAGATGAACACTGACTTGCAGAAATGATTTGGTGTCTGATTGCATAAGTGATACAAACACAGGTCTGCTCAGACCTTTGATAGCTTAGAGGCCCAGATCAAAGAACAGGCTTGAAGGACTGGGGCCATGTGTTCACGAGTGAAACATGTCTTTAACTAAGTTCAAGCTGATGCTTGTTACAGTTTCAAGATTTTGTGATGTTATGCTAAAAGCAGCATGTGTTATTCTCACCAGTATGCAACACTGCAAATTCTTCATGAAATAGCATATCTTCTCACTACATCTTCCCTACAAACTCAACAGGTGCATTGAATATAGACTAGTGTGGGTACCTCCCTGCAGCTTCTTTCATATCTCTCATTTATTACTTGCTATACTGCCTGCATTACAAAGCTATGAATTATTAGCCATTAATAGCAATTTTATTTTGCTAAGTCATAAAACAATGTACACTTTTCTTGTTCTTCATCTTCTGTAATTCCCGTAAGTATGTGTAGTAAATGATTTGAACTTTTTTTTTTCTTGAGAAAAAAAACAACTAAAAAGCAAATCCATGTCCCTGCTGATAGCATGCCAGCTATGTGTACAGAATTCCTGCCAGTTCCTTGAAACTGCATTGGTTAGAATCACACCTTCCACTTTGCTAAGTGCTACCAGGGATGATAAACTATGCACATAAAATCCCCTAAGTGAGTTTCCTTAATCAGTTTTTAGATTATCTCCACATCTGAATTAAAATGTGCTTATTGTAAATAATAGCTCCCCTGCCTTTCCTGGGCAAAACAGAAAGTATTTAAAATTTGATTCAGTCACAGTGGAAACAAGTCTGGATAAGAAATCTGCTGTTTAGAGGAAGGAGAATCCTTCCAGATACTCAATGAACGTCCCCAATAGAAGGTCAATGATGGTGCTGTTTTGCCAACCTTTCTTTAACTAATCTGATAACAAGCATTACAAACTGGCAGTTGTGTTTGTTATGAGGGGAAAGAAGTTTTTTTCACACAATGATGTCATTTGAAGTATCTTTATTTTTCTTTTGTTTTTCTTTCTACTACCCCTTTTTATATTTAATTATATTACATGCCAATATTTTACGGAGTTTAGTAGAAGAAATACTAAGAACTGTATCCTAGAAGGTCTCTAGCAAAGATTCCGAGTTAATGGTTTAGAGAAGGTCAACAAAATCAAATGCTGGTGAGATATATTTGATTTTGTCCTGCTTTCCATGACAACTGGTCTACCCACAGAAGCAGAAGTTTTGTGTGCTCCAGTAGGCCACTGCAATCTAAGAGCAGAGCTGCTATGTATGGTTAATGACACAGCTGGTAATTGACGTTAGCGGATATTGGGAAGCACAGTAAGAGGGAAGATGAAGTAGGATCCTTATGTTCTGTTTGGAAAGACCCCAAACAGGAAGTTGTAGGCAAGGCAATAAACATGAATGAACAATAATAAAATCAAACCATTTACCTTATGGCATGTCTTTTCTAAAACTTAAAAAAAAAAAGAAATCCTAAATATGTTATCACCAGCTTCAGAAAGTTTCTTTTCTAAATGCATCCTTTTTAAAAAGTGCAGATTTACATGCAGATGTATTACAAGTCTAAGGTATGGCTGTCACTGTTTAATTTTAACAGATTGCATTTTACTACTGTAGAGACATTTATTTCAAAATAGATATTTGTATATGCCCATAATAGCAGTTCATAGGCATACCTACAAACTAAAACATTAATGAAACACCTCTTACCTTTAGCATGAGGCAAAAGGTTGCAGGAATATTTACACTGGATAGTGGGGCAATGGGGAAATTCAGTCTATCTTGCAAAAACTTCTTACATGCTTCATAGAAATTATGCTACAAAAACGTATCCTAAAGCAATGTTGTCTTAGCATCAGATTACTCTCTGTTGATTGCTTTTCATATTCATATTACCAGTATTGATATATAATTAAGAGTCATGTTTCAGTTTTGGTTAAAAATTTAACACTTTCTCTCTTAAAGGTTAATATTAAACACTTTTTCTTTATTATTTTGTTTTAAAAGTTCACTCAGTAAAACCTGTGAAGTGTAGACTGGCCTTTTTCTTCTTTTTTTACTTTTTCCCTGGAGGAAAGTGACATATTTTCATTCCGTACTAAACTGTGCTGGAAGTGAAGGTATCAGATACATCAGTCAAGGTCGTGTAAAGCAATGTTCCTCTGCTCATACACTCAGTGAATTGTGTTTAAGTGACAGGGACTTCACAGTGACCAACCCTTCTGAAGGATCTGTTCTTACGCATATAACAATGTTCCCTGATGTGTGTATGTGACTGTTGCCTGTGCCTGCCGATAGAAGCTGCTTAAGTAAAGCTTTATTGACTGTATAATGTTTATCACCATTCACTGAAGACCAAATTGAAACTGTGTTTGTGTCTATATATGACATGTCATATAATTCATCTGCTTCACAATGCCTTCACCAGTTAGAATTACAGTCTCACTCTCAGGTGTGTTGTACACACCATTATTACTTTAAATGCTAAGAGTTGCAAGTGTTGTTTATTGCCTGGAAATCAAAGCCTGTTGGGCATGGCTCTATACGTTCAATAATGTTTCTCAAAAGAAGTAAGAAAATACTAAAGCACCGTAGTGTATATTATTATAAATTGAGTATTTTCCTGTACATCGTTCCATCTGGTGCATGTATACGTAACTCAGAACTCTTTGTGGCTTTAGAAAAGTTAGGCTTCTTCAGCAGCACATCAGATCACTGAGCATCTCTGCATCTGTGAAGAACTGCTTCCATCAGTTGCCTGTGGAGTAGGAGATGTGTGCCTAGCCTTTCCAAGCTGTGCTTGGCTTTTGGGTACACCTTAGACGTGCAACTGTCACACAAGAATCCCCATTGCAATCTCATTTTTTAAAAAAAGGAATCAAAAATAAAAGGATATAGCAATGTAACTACAGATGATCGGAAAATCACGTCTGCAGATTTTAAGAAAATCCATTAATTTTTGCAATTACTTTTCTCCATTAGCATAGTAAACAAAAATATTTGGCATGATATCACTAGGAACATGGATTTGCTTTTTCTTTCTTACTGATTAAATATTTCCCAAAGCATTTATCATACATTCTTATATGACTTATAGAAAATGAAAAAAAAAATTAAAAATAAAGCATGTAATGATGTCCTTGCAAATCTTCCCATGATTAATTTCATTATTGCCCCCTCTCTTACTTGAAGAAATACAAAAGTCTACACATGGGTTACCAAATGGGAAACAGCAAAGCACTGAAGGCGTACATCTGTCCTGGGTAGTTAAAAAAGATATTTTGAGGGCAGATGGTGACTGGGTAAAGTTAAAGATCTGGATAAGATACTGACATTCCTGAGAGGCTTTAGTGTGGTCCTTGTGTTCCTACTGTCATGAGACCATCCAGGCAGCACTATGATAATGACTTCCCTAACTGGACCCTCTCATCTCATGGTGATATATTTTTTTATTTGCCATATATCAAATACTGTCATAATTGGTTCATGATAGCATTTGAGCACCTCTCCATATTCAATACATTAACAATGAAAAAGTGACAGCTTTTGGTTTTGGTCTATTTCCAGATTATTGAAAACACTGCAGATTTTTTTTTCTTTTTTTTTTTCCTTTTTTTTTTCTTTTTGGTGGAAAGCAGAGGAGAGGAGAGAGAAGCAGAAAGCAAACAAGAAAGAGGTCGAAAAGGGGGTCATTTTTGCTTTCCACTGAAATACATCTATCAAACTATGATCCCCATCACCTTTTGTGATGCAAATTCTGAAACATCACAAACATCCATTCTTCTGATCAGACAAATTCAACTTAGACAAAAGTATCCTATTTTGATAATTACTGCGTCTTAACTTTGAGCATGAAATGAAAGCTGTCACAGTCTTTCTACTTTGAAGATAAGCCACAGAAATAAGTTTCTAGGACTGGTAAAAGTAAGCTGTCTCCTTAAGTAAATTGTTCTTTTTAAGGAAATGGTAGTGCTAGGTATATATAACCTTCTATGATGGATTGACTGGCTGGCTAGATGAAGGGAGAGTGGTGGATGTTATCCACCTTGACTTTAGCAAAGCTTTTGACACTGTCTCCCATAACAGTAAGTTGCTCACAAGCCAGCAGTGATCCTGTGTGGCTGCGAAGGCCACTGGAATCCTGGGGGGCATGAGGAGAAGCGTGGCCATCAGGTCAAGGGAGGTGATATTCGCCCTCTGCCCTACCCTGGTGAGGCCGCCTCTGGAGTGCTGTGTCCAGTGCTGGGCTGCCCAGTTCAAGAGGGACAGGGAACTGCTGGAGAGGGTCCAGTGGAGGGCTATGAAGATGATGAGGGGACCGGACGATCTCCCTGATGAGGACAGGCTGAAAGGGCTGGGCCTGTTTGGCCTGTAGAAGACTGAGAGGGGATCTTAGCAGTGCCTACAAATATTGTAAGGGCGAGTGTCCAGCTGATGGGGCCAGGTGCTTTTCAGAGGTGCCCAGTGACAGAACAAGGGGCAATGGGCACAAGCTGAAATGCTAGAAGTTTTGTCTCAATACGAGGAAGAACTTCTTTGCCTTGGCGGTGGCAGAGCGCTGGCACAGGCTGCCCAGAGAGGCCGTGCAGGCTCCTTCTCTGGGGACATTCCAACCTGCGGATGCGATCCTGTGCAACCTGCTGTAGGTGACCTGCTTCAGCAGGGGGTTGGACTGGGTGATTTCCAGAGGTCCCTTCCAACCCCAGCCCCTCTGTGATTCTGTGAGAGATTTATATACACAGAGACACAAATAAACATCATATATATGTATGTATGTATGTATGAATGTATGTATATATATTGTTCAGGTACTCATGAATATCAGAGTTTCTTATCTGATCATTAAGACGTGTGTTTGTTATACTTTTGTCTGTCCAGGCGGCTTTTTCTCTGTTGCTGAATCTCCTAACAAAACTGCACTTTTTATCCTAATAAAAGTAGAAAAACCCAATAGTTGTAAATAATGGATTTTATGGTGAAACTAATAAAAGTGTTGCTCAGAGGAAGCTCATGTTGTCCCAAAAGTGAAACATTTATGGCACTACTAATTACATCACTGGCGGCACAAGCAGAGGAAAAAGGACAACAAAAAGTTCATTTTCTGATTCCAGAAACCATCGGAATCACTGCAAGGCAGCTTTGTCGTTTCTTTGAATCATTTCCAGTAACAAAAATGTTGATAATATCCAAAGGAGCTGCAGAATTAATATTTCATCCAGGAGAACAGGTGTGAGGTCCAGTAATTCATAGCTGATAGACTGAATCCACCAGGAAACATATTCTGAACATTGTCATTGACTCCTACTTTGAAAATATGATGGACTTCAGGAAGGTGTGTCAGGTGAATTAGAGAGATAATAAATAAGAAATTATCTCAATAAATTTTCTTTTTCCACAAGAAACTTCATGCAGTTTGGGTTTATCCGTGAATAGCTGCAGTAAATCTTGGTTCCTTATTAAGGGAGTTGTGTTACTTGTTAAAAATTTAATGAAGAAAGGTCAATAGAAAGGATTTCTGGGAATATGTTTGGGCCACATAAACATTCATCATATGTGGGATATTGCTGAAGCAGGACAAGATAATAATGTGTGGGAAAATGCAAAAAAGTAACAAAAAGGTTGGTTTTGGAAAAGCAATACAAACAAAACAATAGAACAAACAAACAAAAACCAAACAAAAAAAACCAAACCCTAACTCTCTAGATAGCTCAGTTTGTCCAGTGGGGACAGAATGGGAAGATTATTTTTAGTCCATGGTCACTAATTGTGTTTTCATGTAGTCAGCCAGCATTGTTCAAAAGCTGCTGGGGCATGACATCTTCATTTCTTAGTATGGTGTACATTAAAATATGTGGAATATTTTCTCTAAGAAGGCAAATGCCAGAGAAACTTGGATGTAAGACTTGAAATTTGGGGATTGCATAGTTAGAAGTATACCTGATCCGGAACTTAAGCCTCCTGATACATTAAAAAAGAAACAAGCTCAAACCAAGCAAACAGACAAACAAAAAAATCCAGCTCTCGTAACTCTGTATAAGTATACGTCTATATCTAGCAGAAAATCCTTACACTGTCATGTCATAGTCATTTAGTCTTACACTGAATGAAAGACCAAGTTACTATCAAGCACTTCTCAAACTTTCAAACTTCATTTCTATGTTTTGGTTGGTTGGTTATTTACGTATATTCAACTGTTCCGTTAAGAGTTTTAGTTAATGTCAACTTTATTCAAGCCATTTTGGAAAGAAGACCATACCAAGACAAATATGTGATGTAGAATATATTGTACTGAAAAGCATAATTTATAAACAAATTTTGAAGGAACTTCATACAGGATATGAAATGTTGGTGGGTGGAGAAGAGTAAAGGTTTCTGAGAAGAAGCATTCTAACATTTGTTGTGTTTTGGACCAATGAGATTTTTTTTTCTTTTTTTTTTTTTAAAGGAGTTTAAAAAGAGCATCCCATAAAACATAGACTGTATAAACCTTGCTGTGTAAGACATAATATGTGAGTACAGTAAAAGCAGCTACATTAGTCGTGTTAGGCAACCTGCTCAGTAAATAAGAACATCTGAATATTGCTTTAAATATCATGCTTTAGGTGAGATAATATGTAATTATTTAAAAGTATAAACTAACAAGACAGTAATTTCTCATTCATCCACATGCTTTTCTCATAACCTAGCCTAGAATGAACTGGAGGAGAAAATATAAACGATACTTTCCTTAAAGTTTAAAACCTTGTATCAACATACAAGCTAAAGCAAAAAAAAAAAAAAAAAAATCTTTATAACTATTTATAACAAATGCTTTTAGTATTTAGCAATTATGCACTTCCCTAGTTTAGAGGATTTTAATAACTGTAAAAGGTATTGGGGAGGACCAGCCAGCAAGGTACTACAGGTGGTTTTTATGGCTGCTCTGCTTAGGGAATAAAAGAAAGAATATTAAAGCCAATTTTAATCATAAGTTATTTAGATGGTCTTTTTTGACTGCCCTAGATTAGCAAACATTGCTTAAGTTTTCCCTTCCTCACTTCAAGAGCTAATGATTCATTGAATGCTTCCCTCAGCAAGACCTTTGTAAAATAACCCCAGGATTTTCTGTAAGAGGGAACTCCTTTATTTTATTCTTCTTGAGCATACAGGCAACTATGATTTCTTTAAAAATGCCTATTTAAACTGAAAAAAAAGTGGGTAATTTTTCTGTGATGGAACACTGAAGACATATATTGTGCCACGCTAAACCAACTAAGTGTACAGCACAAGGAAACGTCTCATCTACACAAAAAGTCTGCAATTTGTAGCTTCTTGTTTCTGCATGCAACATTTTATGTTTCCAAGATGTTACCTTAAAATTTGCATATCTAAACCCTTACTTGGCAGTTGCATATAGTATCCAAAGTACTAAAAAACCATATGTGCAACATATACTAGGCTATCTTCAGATACAGTGAGGCATTGTCTCAGTGACTGTTTTATAACATACATTTCCAACCAATTCCAATTCATATGGTACACTCATGGTAACAGATAAATGTAATTATCAAGGAACATTGCATCCTTATTTTCTCATTTCCACTGTGACAGGGGCAAGGTGCTTTGTGTTTTAATTTCTACAGGGATATGAGCAATGGAATTCCTGAATGTTGCTTTACTTTGGCATTACTTACAGATATGACTATACATTTAATAGGGTCCTGACCACAAAATCAATGTGACAGTAACTCCTGAATCATGATATCCCCTTCTGTCATTCCACACTTTGATTAACTTACAGATGCATGCGACAATAGGCTGGTAAAGACTTGCTTTTTCCTTTTATTCTTCTTTCTTTTGTTCTTTTTTTTCCCCCTTCATTTTTCTTGAAAGGTCTAGAGATTAGTGTCATTAATAATTTAACAAATCTGATTTTAAATCTAAATTATCATTCTTCAGAGCAATGCAATAGTGTAAAGGAGTCACACATTCCCCAAAAGAGTAGCTTCCCCTTCCACAAATTTTATTCTATCCTTTTTCCTTGTTATCTGTCTGTTCCAACTTTACTGATGATATATTCTCACCAAGGAGTTTCATAGGTTTTTGTGGCAAATTAAACAGCTGGTACCTCTGTCTTGATATAAATATTGCCTTTAGTGTTCTTCTGAAGAGTGTATAATTTCTGGAAGTGAACACACTGCACATTTTAAAAAGCTAAACAAAATAGTTGGAATGGCAGGAAAATGGTTACTGTGATGGTGAACTCACACACTATGATTCCTCTTGGGGAGCTGTTTACAGCCTACAAAATAAACTGTAGCTGGGTAAGCTGGGAATTAATACCAAGTACATGAGATGGCTAAGAAATTACTTAAGGGCCCTGGCTTGTATTTAAGGGATCCATTTCAAACTGGTTCGCTGGGTACCATAATCCCCCAAAGCTGCAGTCTAGTGATGTGCCTTGTCCAAGGAACTACATTCTCCTGGATATTTGCATACATAAAACCCTGGTCTTAGCTCAGCCTTGCCCAAGTCACTTAGAAAAGCCAATGAAGAAATATTTTTTTTAGCTATGCAGTCATGCCACAGAGCTGAATTTGTCTGTGTGAGTTAGAGGAATGCCCTCCATTTTATTCTCCCCATAGACTTAGCTGATACTGCCATATCCAATTTCATATAAAGCAGATAGGAATCTAGGCTTCTGTGTAGTCTGCCTGATTAAGTGGAAAAGCAATTTAAATGATAGTTTTCATGACAAATTTTCTCCAGGGGAAGGCTTATATAAGCATAGGCAAAAGAGAGAGTATGACCCATCATGTTCAATTTTTTGTACGATCCTCTGAAAACTTCTGTAAATGAATCCATTTTTTTTAACGCATAGAACTTTCTTAATATGGTTAATCTACATGAGTCACATTCAAAAATTGTCCTTACAATCCTTAAATAGTGTAGGCATGATGTCAACTGTTTGTCTAAGTAATATTTTTGTGTATTTTAAAGACCAAAATGTTTGAGTAAAACCAATCCCAGCTGCATCAAGTGAAAGCATTTTAAGTTGTGGGTTAGCCTTCAGTAATTTGTAGAAAGCAGGTCAAATAAATCTTAACTCTCACAAGTGAAATAAGTAAACGTATTATAGCTGTGTCACTCGCATTGTTAATGAGTACGCTGACTTGAGCCATAGCAATGAGAAGCAAAGATTAGTCAAGGTTCTTTTGGTTGCATATTCCAAAATATGATGCCAAAATAAATTCTGGGATTTTAATTTGAGTCTAAATACTTTTAACTATAATTAAAAGGCATTGAAGTAAAATATTTAAGTTGCATTTCAAATATTTGAGGTTCTTCAATTATCAGATTTGTTTGCAACACCTACATGATGTTCCTTGTTGCAGAAAACTATTTCATAGGTAATGAAATGTCAGGTGACTAGAATAAATTGTTTTTTCATTCATGAATTCAAGCACTTAAGTCAGGACAGAAGTGTGATCAATTCACCACCTGATTTTAATGTAATCTTAATTATTCCAAAACAAAATATTACTTTGTCATCTAAACAAAAATTGTCTAAGGGAACAGAGATATGACTGTGATGTTGTCTTTTGATGGAAAAAATATTCCCTGGTACTCTCTAATCCAAATGACTTCCAGAGGACAGCAAATACATGCATCAAAGTCCTTTAGTGATGAAGTATACAATATGAAAGATTAGATAGGAAATACTTTTCCACAGGCTGTGGTTTCTTGCAGCTAATGGACCCCATAATCCAAAGTATTCAGATACTCAACTCCCCATTTCTGCTTTCAAATACATCAACCCTCAAAACAGGGAAAAGTCTTTGGTGGATGTCACACCATGGTCACGCTGTAAGTGATAACAAGTCACTTTACTTGAGGAATCATAAATGACCTGTTGACATATCTTCTGTATTTTACATGCTGTTCTAAGGACTACATGCATACTGGATTGTTAAGCAGGGAAATAACTTCCAAAATATTTTGTGAAGCTGATGATGGAAATATAGAAGAAACAAACAAGTTGTAACCCATTTATATTTTGTTCTATACTGCAGAGTGCTAGAACTTGACAAAACTCCAAACCAGTGCAGAATGTTTTAAAAAAAATAACAGTGAGGAAAGCTGCAACAGTACAGAGGAAAGCAAATAATATTCAATACTCCGTTTTGAGACTCACGAGCAACGGAATGATGGACATGATTGACACCTGTTACAAATGATAAAGACATTAAGCTTTAGTATAGAACTCTTAGAAAGCTAAGGCCTGCCTGGGAAATTAAATTAAAATACACATTGGTGAGTTCTATATAAGAATAAGAAATTAGTGGCGGGATTCTTCTGTCAAGGCTATGTTCATATATGTTATAACTCTACAAAGAATTGGGGCATAAAAAGAGCTGGAATATAATCATGCGGTCAGGCCAACGTGTCAGCAGTAATGCTAGCATTTTAAAACAACAAAAATGGGGAGACTGAAGGCAGACTGTGGTGTTACACAGCAACAAGGGACTTCTCATCAGGTTGCAGGGCCAAGCTTCCTCAGCTGAAAAATCAAAAATATATTTGGACTTTGATGCTAACAACTGTCTTTGATCTTCTCATGGGCTAACTGAAGCCAACGGTAAAAACATTTTTATTACTTTTGGTAAAATGTAGGTAATTCTACTTTTTCCTGCCATAATTATAAATTAAAATAATAACAACTCATTTGGTTTGGCGTGGGGGATTTTTTGAAGCAACTGAAAATACATGAAACTGAGGAAAACAGGTCTGCTTACTAGTAAAAAATTATTTGAACTTCTATTCTAAGAATGGCGTTGATCTAACACTTTGAATGTGTGAATACCTTGAGTTTACAGGGAAATATTTTCACTCCTAGCATCAGCTTTGAACTGGACCCAGAGAGCCAATTTTAGAGTCTCTCAAACTGGAGATGTCCAAAACTTCTGAAAAATAAAGTTGTATATGCAAGCATTTGTGAACATTCAAGGCATAATTCTTTTTAAGTTTATTCTTGGCAGTTTAGAAACTTATGTCATTCCAAATTGTCTTGGCAACCATGAGACTACAGAAGGGCAGCTTCTTGCTGAAATAGTCTCTCTGCACGACAGGTTTCTTTCAGAATTCTGGGAGTGTTTGTGCACTTTGAAAAATCTGCTCATGTACATTTATTTCCAGCCTTAAAAGCCCATCTGAAATGATGTTTAACTCCCATAATGGGTATTTTTCAGATATCATAGTATGAGTAGAACAGAATCATATTTTTTCACTGTATTACATAACTTCAATTTCAGACCTTCTGGTTTTCCTAATTCCTGAGCCATGGAAATTACTAGGTGAAATGATGTCTTCCATGACCTTACTGCTGAAACAGAAAGCAATGTTTTTGCTGCAGACTTCATCTTGTTAAATAAAGAATTGATGGTCCATTTGTTACGTTACTCTTAGAAACTACTTTCAGACTAGTTATCTGAAGTGGATCTCAGAAGAGGGAAACAGAAAGAATAACAGTAGTGATAACACTTTGAGCTTGCACTGGGGAGAAGAAATCAATGACTGAGGTTGGAAAGGATGTCTGGAAGCTTTTTATCTATTTATTTATGTATTCATTCATTCATTCATTTATTTATTCCTAAGAGTGGCAGCTTAGGAGCATAGTGCTTTCATTAGGCTTCCCATAATTTTAATTTTTTGAAATGTCATTTGTGAATTATTCTCTGCTCATCTTTTTTGTGAGTAATAATACTGTCCATAACCACACAACCATATCTAGTATGGGGATACTCTTCACAACTGCATGCATTGACACTACTACAAGTTCTAGAAGATTTCATGCAATCAGAGCTGAAAACTTGTGAAGACTTCCCTCATTCACATTTTGTGGAACAAATGATAGGAAATACAGGACCAGAACAAGGAAACCATGTACTTAAATGAGTTCAGGGAAGGACCAAATTAGATGAGCAGCAAGTCAGTTCCTGTCCTGTCCATCTATGACTGGCTCAGTATGACTGCTGAAGCTGCTGACATCAATAAAGGCTTCTGTGTGAAGGAAAGTTGCTTCTGCAAAGAGATAAGAATCTTTACAGTTGTCCTGGTTATGGAGGGAAACATTAGTCCTCACCTTCCTAACTAAGGGCTTTACTGATGCTTTCTAATGATCATGCAAGTGTACTCAACATTAACACAGAAACCTAAAGCAGGCGTCTTCTGCAATGGTCACGTGTGAAAGTTTTTCTGTTCTTGGCCAAACTGACCAGCAGTGAAATCAGTTCAGGCAAAGGCACAGCCCTCTCTAGCAAAACTGGAGCTGAAAGAGCTGCTTTGAAACTCTCCAGCACGGGAAATTACCTGAATGTGGGATTCCAACCCCTCCCAGATTCTGCTCAAAACTGGAGCAGTTCAAGACTTCCAGCCTCTTGCTGTGGAAGCATTCATGTCAACTGAAAAACCGTGCAGAATCTTCTTCTTAAAAAAAAAAAAAAAAAAGGTGGCTTCTCTGATACAATTGAATTGAGATTTTGCAACATTGTATGAAATCAGTATAGCAAAGGAGATCTGTCAGAGTAAGATTTGGTCAATATTCACAATGCAGGAGGCTAAGAAATGGAGCTAAATATAGAAAACCTGTATGGAACACCACTGCTGATAAAAGTGCAAGCTTCATAACCCTGCAGATTGCGTCTGGCAGTGTTTAACCACCTGAAGTCGGCCAACCTGAGACTGTGTTCAGGAGTCTATTTAGAAAGCAGAGAAGTTAAGAACCTAGACTGATGTCTGCCTTTATGTGAATGTCAGAGGCAAAATTTTAAAGTTGATTTGGCACCAAAATTGTTACTCAATGCACTGTAACAGCAGTAAAACAGGGAAAAGAAAAACCACTCTATCCATACCTCCTGTACTGCCTGCCTTCAGCGTTAAAACATCTATGCCAGTTTCACGGTGGGGAATTGTCACAGGAATGTTAGAGATAATCAGCAAGAAAGTCCCCCAGATAGCACACTTGGAAACGTACATGGTGAAAATTTAGCTGCATAAAGCAAAATTAAGATGTCTCAAGTTTTGTAGCAAATTCACAAGGGCCAAAATGGACAAAGGACTATGTTCTTACATATGAGAAAATAAAAATAGACCTCTACCATTCTCCCAGGCAGGAGGAACCTCTGGCCAGCTGGCAGTTTTTTCACTTTGCTCCTGAAAATGCCAGGGACTAAGCTAACAAGCACCCCTCAGGGCAGTCTTTTTTAAGAAAAGATGAGAAGCACATAGGGAGAAGCTCTTACACACCAGACAACACTTTTAAAGAAGATCTAGGTTCTGAGAGCTGTAAAATGTAACATTCAAGCTTATTATGGAACCTATGTGTATGAAACAAGAGTTACCTTCTGCTCTTAGAAATGTGGCAGAGTTGCTAGAGTTTTACATGGTTAAGAGTGGCCTCAAATGCATTTTTTGAAAGTCACAGTAATCCCTGCTAAAAGAACTGCTGGTAAGAAGAGGAGGGATAACCCAAAACCAAGTCAGATTAGCAAAAAGCATCATTTGTCTGTTAGTGGGCAAACTAACTGAATCTATTAAATATCTATCAAATTTGCATCTTTCATCTGCAAAAGTAATTACTGTTAGTGACCACTGCTGCTTTCAAATCCTAGTGTGCACAGTAGCTCCTTTAGGAAAACTCCAAAATATCTTAGCTGTCTGCTTCTTGCTAACCTCTTAAGCAGTCTTTAAACACAGTTTCAGAGCAATGCAAACAGTACTATATCAAAGGATTGGAGAAGACTGTACTGCACATAAAACACAGCTTGGAACTGACAGAGAGAAAAATTGAAAACAACGATTCTCTGAGGCAAATAATCTCAACTCATGTTGTTTTCCACCCCTGCAGTTCTCATTTGGGAGGAAGCCAAACAAGCTAATATAACAGATGCCTGTGCCACTGATTTAACGTCAAAGGTAGGACACTTCCAATATCCATCTAATTCAAACAAGGAAGGTTTCTACTGATAGGCACAAAACAGCACTGAACCAATACTCTCCCTTTAAACAGTAAGGTCAGTAGTTATTGCTCTTACACAAGACTGACTTGCGTGATTGTGAGTGACTGAATAATTACTGCCCTAAGCAAAATATCACACTACCAGGGACAAACTGCAGTTTATATATTTCCCATTCTACAAACACAGGGGGAACAATAAAGCAGTACTGGTGTTGGCCAACCAGCAAGTTAGCATTGGGCAAGGCATTCTTCAAAGATCATTTAAGATAGAGTGGTATTCATGATTCAGAGAATCAACTCTGTTACACAAGGGTATGCTAACTAAGCCTATCTTAGCTATAGTTATGAACAAACATATACATTTCTGTCATATAGCATCAGTTTAAATAAGGCTGACTGGCCAGGACATGGCAAACCTTTTCTCTGGTGGCTGAATCTGAACTTTCTATTAAAACATCACAGTGTTTAAGCACTTTGCTTGTTAGAAAAGCCTTTGGGATGTGCATCAAATGTAAACTCACTGCTCAGCATGCCCTTGTGACTTCTGCAGCTTGAAATCACAGATCTAAGTGAAAGTGTTCATGTTCATTTTGGAGAGCTAAGATTTGAAACTAAGGATAATGATCTGAATAAGAACACTATACTTTCTTGATCAAGTCACACAAGAAAGAAGAAAGTTCACAAAGAAAGGAGTAGCATTTGATTTTCATGTTAGAGTATAAGCATGGCCAAAACAGACATTCTGTTTGGAGATGGAAACCGTCACTTTCTTTCCTCAATTCCTTCTTCCCTGGACACACTGGAAATCTTGTACCTTCTCTTGCTTGTACCCTTGGAATCTTATTTATTTTTCTTAACCCTATTTATTTAAGTTGTTCTTTGTTGCTTAATTTCCTTAAAGAAAATTATAAAACATGTCCTAGTAGAAAGAAGAGGTTTTACCCCTGTATAAACCTTTATGGACAGTGCACATAGAGCTATAGTCATCAATAGCATTAAATAATAAAAAAATCTTTTTCCCATCTGAACCCAAAAGCCCATTGGCACTCCAGATCTGTCTATCTGATAGCAAAGAAGAACCTAGGCTCAGAACTGGTTTTATATCTTAGCTGTCATACATAATAATTACATGTAAAGCAATCAAGCCTTTTAATAATTAGCTTTGAGGGAACTTCACTCTTGACAAAATTAACTCTGGAGGTTGTTAATGACAACCCACCTGTGCCATATATATATCTACAGAGAATTAGATGCCTAAAAAGGCTGTCGTGAAAGTCTGAACATTCATCTGTTGAACTAAGTAGTGGAATAGGCATAAGACATATCTTAGTCCAGCAGAGCAGACAAACCTTAATGCATTGATATAAATTTTGGAACCTCTGTCTTCTCCCCTCAGTTTAATGGGAAAGAACTCCCCCTTCTAGGCTTATGGTTTCCCAGCATGAAAAATGTGAAGCAGCACTGGGGCCTCCCAGCACTGAAAAGCTCAGAGGTGACCTCCCTGCCATCATGACAAAACCAAATCTACACCTCCTGCCTCACAAGGATGAGCACGATGACCTCCAGGCACAGCGAGCACTTTCCCTCGCCTGTAGAAGCCTCTTAGATGACCAGTTTAGCAGTGGTGCCACCCTCTTACAGAAGGAGATTATATATATCCATACTTGAGATCAGGTGTTTCCGACACTAAGAAGCTAAATGAACAGGGATTTGGAAATTTATTTTTTTTAATTTAGGTGTGTCTTTGCACTTCAGTAATTCTGTGGATCTAGAGCTCACTCCCTTGAGCAAATAGACAAACTTATACTGCTGTTGTATTTTGTTTCAAGTGATGTCTAGATGCAAATATGCTATTTCATAATAAATAGATTAGATTAAGTGTCAGTTACTACAAAATCTGATAGAATAAACATCTTCTAAAAATTCTTTATGCTATACCTATATATTCTTGTCCAGCAGGGATACCTGCATAGATTTTCTTTTCCTCCACAGTAAAGTTTAGAATTTCTATAGGTACCTTGGGGTTTTTTTCCCTCCTTCCATCTTACAGCAGCGAAGTTTGTCTGTATACTAATTAATACTATCTGGGAACTTTAATATTATAGAATTGCATTTCATAATAAAGGAAGAGGCTGATTATCTGTTCAACTGCAGTTATCCTTATTAATTAAAAACCACTAACACCTTCAGGTAGTAATAAGAAAAAAATTCTGGCACAAGAGAAAGAATCTATGACTAATTGAGGCACTGCATGCCTCTAATGCTTTTTTCTTTGTTTATATAAACTTTTGTTTTAATGCTTTCTGTAATATATGGAATGTACAAAATAAGAATATGTAATTAAAATAAAAAAATCTTTAAGGAGAGAGAAAGAGAAAAAAGACTTCATGACCTTTAAAAGATATTTCTGCTTCAGATGCTGAACAACAAAATGTTCTTGCATTCTTATATATTCATAGGGCCTCAGGCAGTTCCAATACAGATCTTTCTGTACTGTGTTCTTTCCTACAAATCAGTAATTGAGGGCTGTTGCAGTGTACAAAGTCTCAGTAATTTAACATTTTCTGTAAATGTCAGCAGAGTTTTATTCTGTTTCTGCAGGTCGTAAAGGCTTCTATATACCATCTAGCCCAAAATGGTTATGATTTAAGAAACCAAGAGAAAAATCAATAGAAAACCTCCTGCTTGTTCTAAAATTGAGGAAAGCTGCTTTAACATGTATTTACATAGCAGTGCTGACAAACATAAATAGCATGAAATTAGCTACTGTTCACTTCATGACACTGGTTAGTGGGTATGACACGAGGAGGATGCATTTGAGGTTGTAGTCACTTACATAACTGCATCACTTGACCATGATTTAAGCTTTATGACTGGTCAGAAGAATAATTAGATGACCCAGAAAATTGTCTTCACCACTTGAATAGAAAATTATCCAAGTTTTCAGAAAAAAAAAGGTAAAACATGAAAAGTGAATTGTATGAATTGAGAACGTAAAAGCATTAAAAAAATTAAAAAGTACTATCAACAGCATTAAAACAGAAACAGAGTGGGAAGACAGTATTTACAAGTACAGTTTTTGCAAGAGTGAGTTTTGATAGATGCTTGTGTAGGAAACAGATACAGCTAGATGTGTGTCATTAATTTCTTGTTTAAATATTCCACAGGATTTTCTTCAAGATGGAGTTGGGAATAGGTGATGTACAGACCTTTTCACTGCCAGGTGCTGTGGTACATCTTCAGACATTGCCCCATTACCTGCTATGAGATTCCACTTTTCAAGGCAGTTTTAACTGCAGGAATTTTTAACAATTTAGCTACAGTGAAGCCTGCTCCCAAGCATGATAGACATCTGGTTTCTGAACTGACAAGGGTGATGCTTTCTGGAGTCACACATGGCACGGGAAATTTGTGACTGTAGCTCAGTTCCCAGTCAGCCACTTGTCCCATGTCCTGACTCCATCCTGGGATGCCATACAGGTGTGTAACAGCTCCATAGCCCCTGACCCTATAGCCTGGTTTCCATGCCAAGGAAACCTACATATATATTCCAGATGGGACTGCAGCAGCTTTCAGCAGTTTTCTCCTTTCTAGAGTGATGAGGTCAGGACCTGGGAGTTTTCACACATGTTTTCCAAGCAGCAGAATTTAGTAGAGCCTTCAATATCTTAATATTGCTCAGAATAAGGCTGAGGCCCAAAGGTGTGTTCCAGAAGAGGTAACTGTAGCTCCTGGACTGGAGTAACTGAGAGTGCACCAGAGGTTTTGCTCCTTTGTCTTTTAATGAAATAGTGATTGTTTAAATATATTCCCAAATAGATTTCAGCCTCATTTTTAGTGTGTTGAATGTCTGCATGTTAAACATATTAATATCAGTATTGAGGCTCAGCCTCCCTGAAATGTTACATTTCATTTAAAGTCTGATTTCAGTAAGCATATACGTAGCAAGTCTGAAAAAGTTGGCCTTCATTAAACAGGCTGAATTCAGACTGTCTTTTGTTTAAACATAGATGAAAGCTTAAAAATAGACTCTGAGACAGAGGAACAAGAAGAGGATAGGTATATGCCAATTGACTTTTTCAGATCAGAGACCTGAAAGGATCTGTCAAAGGACAGTGTCGTGAACATGTTTCTCTTCGGGCTTGCACTGCGTAATACCTGTTGTCTCAGTCTTCGCTTTCCCTCCAGAAATAGTAACACTTAGATTTAGAAGTTAAATGAAAGAGGGTGCTTATCTTCACACAAGCAGAATGGGGACAGCTTGCGTGGTGCATTTGTCACTTCTTCCCTTGGTGTGTTGCATCATTTTCTGATTACCTCTTCAGACTGCATTTTTTAATTTCAAAATAGTTAAGAAGTTTAACGGGTTTTGGTAACTGACATGTGCAGACTTGTGCATTTGTCACAGATTCCTGACAAATATTTTCCGTAAGTAGCACTTTCTGTGTTAGGCCCTCTGTATCTCATCAAATTTGAAACACATCTACTTTTGTGTTTCTCTGTTGATGGATATTTCATCTTGCCAGACATTTTTGATAGCTCAGATGAGCCATAAACTGCTAAAATTGTTGAAGGTTTGATGACATGCAAACCTCAGCAAGCACATTTGTACTTGTTGTCAAAGATCTTGGTCCATTACCCAGTAGCAGTCTGTAGAGTCTAGGGGAGTCCAATTAGCAGTTTTGGGGATGTGGTAAGACCACCCAATGTTTCATTTCTGGAAAACAAAAAATAATTAAAAAAAAAAAATAAATTGAACCATCCTGCACATGTTGGTAACACAGTGATTTTCAGTTTGCTCTTCTTTCACTGCCTATATGTATCCAATGGCACTAAAGCTAATGTTTATGCTATTAAATTACATTACTTAAATATTTAAACAGTGATACACGCATTTGTTCTAATAACAAACCTATTCAAATAGTCAAGAGAATACTACAATCTGAGCCAAGCATTATTTGGTTTCTGGCTTTCTTGAGGGAGATTGTGAAAGTAAATGGAAGGAAAATCCATTTCCACTCTGCTGTTTGAACTGAGTGGTATCCTCTACAGGTTAAATCAGTATTTAATGGTATATTTAATTTATTCCTATTAACTTTATATAGTTCGTGTGTGTAGCTTACGTATTTCTATCCTCTGCAAAGCTGTTGTTTTCTGTAGCGACAGATCTGGTCTCCAGGCTTACATTTGCTTTTAATACAATGGCAACACACTATTAAAGTGAAAATTACAATTTTAAAAGATGTACACGTAAGAAAAAAATGATATTTTTATCCTAATACTGTTACACAGAAAAAAGATATTGGTGTTCATTGGGATCTCCTGCAACTCTGATCGCTATACATATCTGAACTGTTTACATTTCCATATGCAATATAGTAACTAGGGAAGCATTTGCTTGTAAAATTAAACTGTAAAACTACTTATAAATGTGCTATACTAGCATACAAACAGACTGCCTCTTTCATGGCTCCTTAAAACTTCAGGTGCCACAGAGAATGTTCCCTCTTAAAAAGCAGAGGTTGCTTTTAATGTCCTAATATTTCTTTAAATCGTTATTACAGACACTTACAGAGTCAAGATTTGACATTCATGGCAACAGCAAAAAATTGGTAGAAAACAAAGTAAAATACAATTTCAGTAAGTGAAAGTACAATTATTTCATAACTCATTCAACTACAGGTCAGTGGTTTAGACAGAGCTCGAATATTCATCAAAAGCCCAAGTTAAATGTTTGGCTGTGTTGTAGTGAGATCACGTAGTTGGCCTGGCACAGTTGTATGGGGTTACATGCAACAAAATAAAGCTGGTGCTCAGCTTGTAAGTGATCTAGCATTTTCCTGCATTTAAACCTCTTTCTCATTTTGTCTCCCCTGACCCTTGATATGAGAATACATTAAGGCAGAACTGAAATGACATACTGGTCCCACAGTAGAAAGTTACATCCTTGTTCTTGCAACTCTCCCTCATGGGACTATTTCCATTGAAGCTGCGGTATTCCTAAGTGGCAATTTAATCCACAGTTTTGAAGGACATAAAAGTCTATTATCCTTTAGTTTGACCTGTTATACTGCTGCAGAATTATAATCAGTAATTATTTTTTAAATGTTCCCAGTCTCCATTTTGGTATTTGTCCTCTTGTCTGTGTCTATGCAGCCAGTTGCAGGCAGGCTCTGCAAGCTCTCCATACCAGCACAGTTCTATAGCCTCGTTAACCTAGCACATTGCCTGTGCTAATAAACTCAGCGAAGTAGTGGAATATATTATCTGAGGCTTGTTACCACACTGATGTAGTGAAAAGGCTGCTAATTGCATTTTGTGAGCTGAGAACTTGGGTGGTGTGATGAATAATGGCATGCAGTTGAGCTTATAAATATTGCTTCAGTCCTTAATTCATAAATGAGCACAATATTTTCAGAATTTAGATCTTAAGTTACCCCTCTGTGAAATAAATCTAGGCAGCTTAGTATGCAAAATCTGACAGACTCTCAGCTCTAAACTTTCTTTCCTTTAGACATGATGGAGTTATGCAGGACATGCTCAAGAGTGCAATTAGACAATTTCTGTAAATGATCAGGAAACTTTATGAATAACATTTATTTCCATAGATAGACATGGATATAGAAACTTTCTACAGTCTTACCAATTCCTTTTCTCAGACCCAGGCAGATTAGGAACCTCTGAAATGATCTAAAACTGTTCTCAAAAATGATAAGCCAAGATGATTCTAACTTCTGGAAAGGGAAGCCTGTGTGTTTTGGGGGGGGATTTGTTTGGGTTTTTTTGGCGGGTGGTGAGGTGGGGGGTGGTTGGTTGTTTTTTGTTTGGTTTTGGTTTTGGTTTTGGTTTTGGTTTTGGTTTTGGTTTTGGTTTTGGTTTTGGTTTTGGTTTTGGTTTTGGTTTGTTTCTGGAGGGGGGAAGTTGTGTTTTCTCCTGAAAAAAATTGAACAGGAATTGAACAGGAAACATAAACCATGCATTATAAAAATATGCAGATAGTCTCAAAATTAAAGATTTTCACTAAATACAGTCAGTGAAATTTTGGATTTATTGAAGGCAGTGGCAGAACTTCAATACTTGTTTTGTCCTGGAAGTTGAACTACTGGAGGAGCTGAGACCAGCTAAAGTAATTTTTTTTTGCAGATACATTTCAACAAAGATTTTAATGCTCCCACTCTGCGAATAAACCAGCAGTACTAATCTCAGGCATTTCCATAAAACCAAGAGTGTGTGGTACTAGCTTACTGTATTTAATTTATGAGAAAATATGATCCTTTATTTAATAATCTGCTGATTTAATTTACCCTGTAAAGTAGGCAGCATTTTGCAGAGGACAATTTCCAAACATATTTTCCATGTTAGAAAATATTTACAGGTCTGTGCAGTCTCTAATAGAAAAACAGAAGTATTTCTGAGATAATCTGAGGTTCACTGTACCTGAAAGTACATTGTCTACAAAGCCTGTGTTGGTGTACAGTACGGAATAAGTATTGCAGCTGTCAGGGTTGTTGCACAAAACACCATTTACACTGCATTTCCTCACGATGTTTTGGGGGATTTCACTGCTTTCTGTAGAGACAGAATCTTTCAGCTGATGACAAAAGTCAGGTCTTCGCTGAGGTGTTTGCTTTTGCAGCTGAGGTTTTTGTGTTGCTAGAGAGGACTTAATATTTTTTTCTAGGTTCACCTGCAATGCATTTTTTCTCTCTGATAGCACTAATGCTGAGTGAAAAGTTAAGCACCTCCCTGCTGGGACGTTGGGAGGTGTTATTAACCTTTTGGCATTCGCAGACCTCAGAGGATCGCGACACAGCATGCACTATGTGTTAACGGGCTGCTGAATTCCAACCCTGGCATTAAAGAAGGTGTCATCCAGAGGGAACCTCCCTGAGCGGGTTCTCCACCCTCTGATGCACCATGAAGCTGTGGAAGTAGTGGAGGAGGGCTAGGAAAATCACACGTCAGCCTTGGGAAGCATTTCTCTGTGATTCAAATCCCACTCTGTGGGGACCGAGTAGGGAAATCCCACTCAGCACCCTGCTTGAGGTTTTCAGACAAGCACCTGAAGGAGCATTTATGCCTGAGGACCTTTCAAAATTAATTCAAAATGTTTCTCAGAGAGGAACAGGGAACATGCAAGTAATTCCTTGTAAGCTTGGCTGTGTAATAGCTCTTGCATTGGGCATGAAGGAAGATAACATCCCCTGAGGTCTATGTACTATTTTGACAGACCCTGTTCAACGTATTTAGTGTCTACTACTGAAAAAGAACATCCTTTGTGTCTGTGTCATGTTTTCTGGAAGAGAGAAAGGCTGTGAACCTTTTCAGAGTAATTCAAGTAATTGGTATAAGATAATGTATTTTTGTATAGTAGTTAGTATGTATTATGTGATGCCACCATCAGATTCATATCTAATAATAGCTGTTCTTTCCAAGCCTATAAGTACAGGGTACTACAATTATCATACTAATAGGTAGTTTATGAACTGCGAGCGTTTTAATGTGTACCATTCAAATCAAACCCTTGTTATTTTTGACAGGACAACTACAAAGACCTAATTGTCTAGGAGTTGAAAACTGATCAAAAATCTAGAAAAACGTTATTACAAATGCAGGGATACATACAAAGGGTACATTTCTAACACAGCAATAAGCAAGGGAGGAATGAAAGGCAATATTATCTGTTCGTATGTTTGCTTCATTAGATAGCTTTCCTCAGCATGACCTTGCAAGGCGCTTCAGTTGACTTAAATATATATTTATTAAAGTTCAATTCTGAGGCACATCTTCATCAAATTAGTCTTTACTAATGACTACTAAAATGTATGGACTATTACTGCAGAGTGAACAAAATCTGCTGTAAGGATCTAAGTTTTAGAACTTTTGCTTTATTCTGAAACCAACTTGTCTACTCAACAACTTTTTCAGTTAAGGCAAAATTAGCTACATTCACTTGCCTCTTGGGCACTCACTCTACCTGGCAATCAAGAAGCTTTGTTTGATGAAAATATCATTAACCAAAATAAAATTGTAAGAGTTACTTCTTGTAATAAAGTGTTCTGCTACTCTCCTTATTAACTGTGTTTCAATTTGATGAAATCCCTTCCTTTCCATGTCCTCATCAATAATATATGCAGCACAACAAAGTTGTTATGTCAGTCATAAATAAAAAATTGGAGTAATCACCATGTCCTTCACTGACTGAAAAATCTAGGTATGCTGAATTCTTGGATTCAATTGGCACAAAGTTCTATATGAAGATAAATACACTTTGCCTGACATTGTTACCTTTTATAACATCTTCTGTATTACATGCCTTTTTCCAAGCTGTCCTTAAATATGCCACAAATTTTACTGAAAAAATATTTTTTAATGTAGGCTCAGATATTTTGTTTTGATTAGCCAGAAAGAATTCATTTCTGCTTTTCTTCAGCAGCATGAAAATCACTAAATTATTTCCAATGTATGAATAATATCTGCATTCTTTGTAAGGACAGCAGCTCTGCCTCATGTATCTGTACTTAGACATATTTGGAAACAAAGAACCTTTAAGTAAGATGACTTATTACCTTCATACTTTACTAATAGTTTCCATCTATGAGAAACAATGGTAAAATACTGTCTTTCTGAATAAAAAGTATTGATAGCTTGCTTTGTGGGAAAAAACAGATAGTAGACAATGTACAGTGAAGTTGAAAAACAGTTTCATATGTGTCTGAAATATTGTATTTTTCTTGGTAGTAAATCTTCCTTTCCTTCTATGACTTGTAGTAAACAAAATATGTAAATAAGTAAGTCCTGAATAAATTTCGGGATAGTTTGAAAGGGAATTCTACATTTTTTTCTTACAGTATCATACTTGGCATAAATAATATCATAAACCCATGATAGCCTTTATATGAGTTTTAAAAATTTTCCCAGAAATTTATAAACAGTCATTCTCAACCTCTGAGTAACTACGTTAAGACTTTTAAAAGCAGTGGCTATGAGCAAGATCATTTAAGAAACCAAATTAGGAAAAACAATGGTAGTGAAGGGAAGAATGAGAAGTAGTGTCATAAATGAAATGTCTTAATACACTCTTCAGCTATATCCATGTTTTCTAGGTACTTGCCTTAAATTTGAGAATAAGCAAGAAAAGATCTGTATATGTGTGTTTCAACATCTATTTTTAAAATTTTAAAATCAGAACTGGATTACAATCGTGACAATTCTAGAAATCTGTTGGAAACACTATTAAAAAACCCAAACAAACAAGACCAGAAAATTTCAGGAAGAGAAACATGAATGTCTATGTTTAATGTTTTAAGCTACTAAATAGATATATAGAGAGAGAGGGGTAGGAATAGTTCTGTAATTAACATCTACACGTAAAAGAACAAATGCCAATAAAAGGCGCTTGCCAGATTAATTACTTTGCCAGTCTGTTCTGTAATAGGGATGAAAGATGAAATGAAACTGTAAACTGAAAATGTTAGCATTGGATATGACTTGTTTCCCAGTATCACAGCTAATTCTAGTACAGTTGTACTCAATGGGATTGATGTCTGTAACCCAAGGCATTTGATTGTGTAAAGTCATGACACTGTTGAATAACTAGCCTAATAGTCAAAACTTGTGGTTTATGTTTAGCACAAATCGGTTATTTTTTTCTTTTTTTCTTTTTTTTTTTTTCTTTTTTTTTTCCAGTAAGACTTCTGTCAGCATACACTATTATTCTTGACTAGCAAATTCATCTCTGGAAGTGAGCAGGAGGTATTTATTCGAATTGCCATCAGCAAGTAATAAACAATATCAGAGAGATGTGTGTTCATCATCCATTGTAATAAAACTGTTAATTTTGTTATGAGATGGGGAAAAAGCCAGTGGCATTCTGAAGCCCAGAGTCTTATTAAACTGATCATTTTGCATTTGGTGTCTGATGCTTTCTGACTGATTCCTTTTGCAGATACAGTTTCTAGAGAGACTTTGTTCAGCTGAGTGTAACTGTAATAATGGTTTGAAGAGTGGAAGGTGTAAAAATACATTTGGCAGCAGGAAAGGGACAATACTTCAGAAATCTATCAGTTTGTTAATTTTTCATCTCTTAATTGTGTAAAATTATGACTCCATAAGCTTTCAGATAAAGGACCTGAGAAGCAGTTTACTAACCTGTAAGACATTTTTGCTTTTTCCTCCCACTGAGCTCCTTCTTCCAAACTGGTTTTGCTTTCCTAGAAAATAAATGGAAGCACCAAGTACTTTCTATGCTCCTGCTAAAACTGATGGGATGATATTTTACATTATTTAATTTCTAAAAAAGCAATACAGTTTAGTTGGTGCATGTAAGAGTATGTAAACTTCTCCACCCAGTGTTTTTTCAAACATATTGTGCAGATTTCAAATGCATTTGGCATGAAGAAATAATCTCTGAGGTATCAAGTGCTGCATTTCATCCTTGGTTTCAGCAGGGAGAGGGTTACTTTTTTTCTTTACAGCTGATGTAGTGCTGTGTTTCAGATTTGGTGTGAGACCAATGCTGATGGTTTTATTTGTTGTTGGGTAATGTTTACAGTAAGTCAAGGACTTTTCGGTTTCTCAGATCCTGCCAGCGAGGAGGCTGGGGTGGCACAAGGAGCTGGGAGGGGACACAGCCAAGACAGGTGACCCCAGCTGACCCAAGGGGTATTCCATACTATGGGGCATCATGCTTGGTAAAGAAACTGGAGGGGGCTGGCCAGGGGCTGCCAGTCACTGCTGGGGGACTGGCTGGGCATCAGTCAGCGGGTGGTGAGCAGCCCTATCGTGCATCACTTGTTTTCTTTTCTCCCCTCCCTTTGGATTTCATCCCCCTCCCTCCTTTTCATTATAACTGTTATTGTCATTATTATTATTCCTCTTTCATTTTTATTTTATCTCAATTATTAGATTTTTCTTATCTCAGTCCTTCAGTTTTACATTCCTTTCCGATTCCCCTCCCCATCCCTGTGGGTGATGCGGGTGTGAGAAAGCAGCTACATGGCACTGAATTACTGCCTGGGGTTAAACCACCACAAGTGCCTAAAATGTTGATGTTTGTAAGTAGGTGGAAACAGGAAAGAAATACTATAGGTATGTCTTTCCAAGTCAATTAACATTTCCTGGAATTGTTTTACAGCATACAGATCAATTAGCATGAAATAGCCTGTGTTTGCACTCTTAAACATTAGTCAAATGGAGAGTCACCTCTTGCTTGTGCTAAATCCTGGGCTTTGGTGTTATTTTTGAGATGTTAATTGGTCCAGGACAAAAACAAACCTAAGGAACAGGCTGAGAAATTTCAGTCCTTGGGGATGTCTTTAGTATGGTTGTTTGGTTTGGTTTTTTTCCTTACTGATGCATCTTCTGGTGTCTACAAGGTACCGGAAAATTCAGCCATGAGTCATATAGCCATGAAAAGTCACATTCCTTTTACTTGACCACTAAGGGAACTGTTCTCTTTATTTTTAATTTGAAATGAACTATGTTTCAAATGAGATAATAATAATAATAATAATTAAGAAAAATCCATTACTTATCTAATTTATGTGTCTAAGACATTACTATGAGGTAACTATGGATACCATGAGGTAACTACAGAGCTTTCTTTAATCATAAGAAAGATGTAAACAGACGAAGCTTGCCTAATTCTTGCACTACATTGTATTCCTTAAATTTAATCTTGAGCTGTGTCTCTCCTTTTATTCCTTTTTGCAGTTACTGGGCCAGGCAGACACACAGTCCTTTTGTTTGACGGAGCTACAGCTATAGCATGGGAAAAAAGCAGAGAGGAAAAAGAGGAAGGAAAAGATGAAGACAACCTAAGAATAATTTTTAGAAAGAATTTAATGTTTTTGGGTCCAAATCTAGAAGGTATGTAACAGTACAATAGAGGGAAGCAGTTCGACTATGGTCTACAGAATTCTACAGAATGCCAATGACAGTGTTCAAAAAGAAGACTAGATGAAAAAAGATGAGCATAAACTGGTGTGACTGATCAGAGAATGTGTGCGGTGGAAGAAAGCTCAGAGAAGACAGGCAAGGGCAATGTGCCCATGAAACTCAGGAGAGCTGTCATAAAGGAAGCTGAACTTAACAGGAAGGGGACCTGAGGGTCGCTTTTTTATATAAATGGCTGTGTCTCTTGAATGGGCCAACTGGCTGTGTAAATGTCCTTCCTCACAATAATCAGTAGATAGCATTATTGTCCTAAGCCAGCCAGACCTAGCATGGAGACAGTGTGTATGACAAAAATCAAACAGCCAACAAAATTAACTTTGAAGACAGCATTGAGCATGAGCTAACTTCAACCTATGGATTATGGCAAGTGTAAAGAGACTGGTAAAGGGAATGACATTTGTGTTGTGGTCCAGGTGTATATTGCAATTGCTACATTGTGCTTGTCTTGTGATTTCAGTGCATTGCTGTATCACTCTGCTAAAGCAAAATCCCACTTAATATCAAATATCACCAGATGCATACATTTGACATTAAAACTTTCTCATGTAGAATATCTAAAGGAACCTGCTCAGAGAGCATTGGACTCACAACTGGAAGGGAAGATACAGAAGGTGCTTATAAGCAAACAGAAAAAATAACATCTGAGTACTCTGAACAGCAAAAACAGATCAACAGATAAATATATGAAAACATAACTTGTCAATCTGAATTTCCATATTATATTTACTTTTTTGTAATTCTATTTTTCTTGTTTTCATATTTCTTTTATAACTATGAACAAATGAAGAGTGAAATTTCACAATAGAAAAGCTCTCATTATTAATTACAAAAGTGGTAAAAATGCAGGTATTCTCCCCCTCCCAAATACCTTATTAGCCTATGCACTATCCTATTAACCTAAACTCAGAAAGGCTCACAAGGTAGTGATCAAACAACAGTATTTTGTCTTTGGGCAATAAACAACATAAACAGATGCATGTTAATATTTTATTATATTTTTTTCAGATAGATATCCTGCACTACCATAAATATTGAGGAAAAGGAAGGGTGGGATATTAGTTCAGTGAAAACATAGTGTTTACAAGATCATAACTTCAGCTAAGTTATTTTTACCCTGTTCTTCTTGTATACTCAGAGAACTCTTTCACTGACTAGGAGCAACTTTACATACATAAATATCAGCTGAATTGTCTCAGTACACCAACCCTCTCCACTCAGAATCAGAATATGCAGCCAGTAATCTCCCCGGGTCAAAATGTAGATGTATCATTTGTACACATGCAAACAGAGGCCTCAGGGTGAAAAATCAGACCATTATTGGCAGCTTCTTTGTCTCTGCAATAGCCAATTATACTGGAACTGTACATGACATTCTGTTTGTAGATCTATTTAGTACAAATTCATGATACAGATTTTAATGACTATAATAACAACTGCAAAGAGAGAGACTATATAACAAGCACCCACAATATGAACAACCTTATTGTTGAGAAAATCAGCAACCTAAATTTCAGCAAGATTCAAATGGGAAGGAAGTGCAGCCCATAAAAAATGAATTAAGTGCTTTATTTTCTTACATGACTGAACAAACATGCCAGCCATTTAGCAAATTCAATACTGCCAATATATAAAGACAATTATAATGCCAGTTCTCTGTTAACAGGAGCTTCTGAATGACCTTAAAAAGCATAAAAATTATATTAATAATACATATTCCATGTCACGTTGTGAATGTTCAAGTTATAGTGTATTTTTTTTAAATTATGGAGTTACATTTTAGGGTAGGATGTGCACATAGGCTTTTAGAATTTGTTCCCATTTCCATTCCTCCTGATGGGACAGACTAATTTAGATGGTCAAGCCAACAGCTGGATCAGAGAAGGAAAGACTCCTCTATCACCTGGTGAAAAAATAGCCACTTGGATCATCTAGGAAGAAGAGTGGAAACTGAAAGGACAACATAAAATGTGATTCACAAAGAAGTTTAACTCTTTTCATTCAATAGCTGTAGAAGGGAGAGAGATAAAACATTTCATAAGCACACAGACCTCCATCCTGTGCTTCACCACACACCACCTTTAAAACTGCATGAAAATGGTACTCTAGGTGCAGTGACATCAACGTATCATAGAAGATCTGTTTTTTAAAACTTATTAAAAATACTCAGAAACCAACAATAGCTACTTACAGGTTTGGAATATCAACTACATTTTTCTTTAACAAAGACTCAGTAATTTCCATTTCAGAGAAACAAATTTCTCACCAATAATGCACCAGAATAGAGTAAAATACCTAACATTTGTTTTATTTGTAAAATTCTTTATTGCAATCCTTTAAACCTTGAATTGTTTAAAAATGGGTGATTTTAAGCAAAGTGCCCTTTACTGTGTTTCTATAAAACCTAGCATTCAGGATTCCTAGCCAATTGTTCAGTGAATTCTTAGTATTGCTGATCTTTCTAGTTTAATCTGTTCAGTAAGAAAAAAATATTCAGAGGAAACAATTACACAAATGAAAATAACCTAGCTAAATTAAATTATATCTACTTAAGAGTGGCTACAGGAAGACAGTAATGCTCTGGTGTTTTTTTTTTTTTTTTCATTTTGGTCACTTGTTAATTTTTTGTATAATTGGGTATTTATAAATAATTGACTGAGATGGTTTTTTACCAGGTAAAATTAAATAGAGAAATGTCTTATTGTGTGATTACATAAGATATTTAAAAAAAATATGTAGAATATAAAAAACTGGAGTATGGCTATATTGAAATACAGAAGCATAGATTGTATTTTTTTCACACATATCTTCTCCACCTTCAAGAATGTGTGATGAGGTAGAGCCAGGTGTAGATGCAAATTGTTGTGTTTTGTGTCTTCTAATTGATATTTTCCCTATTAATTTGCCGAATAGTTTTCTGAAGACATTAATATATTGGCATCCAAAACCTCCTGTAGCAATGAACTCCTCAATTTAATTATGCATTTTTTAAACTTCTTTTTTGTTTTAAACCATCTGCCTGCTCATTTCATTTCATGCCCCAGCTCCTATGGTATAAGAAAGAATAGCGGTAACTCATTGACCTATCGTGTACCATTCTTCATTTTACTTACCTGTTCCACATTCCATGTCAGTCTTCTTTTTGAGACTGAAAAGTCTTCATGTGTTTTATCTTTTTGTATAAGCTCTTCCCAAATTCTGATATTTTTCCTATCTGCATCTTTTTTGTAGTTTATTGTTTTCTTGTTCAAAAAGGGAAGGAAGAAATAAACTGTGTCCTGTTGTGATACCAGCTATATGAGGCTAATGCAGACTTTCTTGCTGCAGCTCATTTTTGTAGATAGGTGCACTGAAAGTTGTAACTTCCAACATATAAAGTGTTTTACTTGAGAAACATCCTAAGAATGCTGAGTTCAGTTAAACAAGGGCTTGTCCTTCCTTTGACTTCAGCTAGATCATTCATGTTCTTCAAGTTAAACACATATTCAAAGTTTTTGTAGGTCATGAAGTACTTGGCATTTGTCAAACGATACAGAGGAAGCATGACATCACTTATTGTTAGATCTTAGAAGAGCTCTCAAAGCTTTTTCAAGGATGTGAGAAGAAAGAAAGGAAAACAAAAACAGCTAATTAAAAAAAAAAAAAAAAGATGTCTCTGTGTGTGTGTGTGTGTGGTGTAAGTGTATGACCAAGATAGTGACAGTTGTAACGTCTAGTTGTAATGTCTAGTTAATGAGCCTTGTGAAGTTTGGGACTGCAACTATAGCTAATGTACATCTCAAACTCCCCCCAAAATAAAAATTAAAAAAAAATAATGACCACATTGCAGCCCTCAAATGTATGGGTCTCTTTTATGTGGGTATCTTCTATAAGGGTCAGAGACCTGAAAGGGTGATCTTGAGCAGAAAACAATTACTTATCCTTAGTAAATATAGTGATGACCTGCGACTAACTTGTTAGGTAAAGCAGCAGCATGGTCTCCACCTCCCATGCAGTTTCTCACTAAATCTGTCAAAGTTGTCATCCAGATAGAGACTGACTGATTTCTACTGCACCCTGGTATGGGCCAAATCTCCAGCTTGTGGAGCTGTTATCTTCCTCTCTCTGCTTTCTTTCCTAGGGCTTTTTAATCTTATTGTATCAACGCTTCTTTTTATTTGGCTTTTTCAAGTTTTACTTTCTTTTTAACCATTAGAAATTAGTGTCAGCCCAACAGTCTGGCTTTTCTTTGTTCCTGCTTTCTGAACTAGGAAGGCTTCAGGTCCCAAGTGCTCCCTTGGGGACAGACCAAAATTATAGCAACAATATGGCTCCTCATTCAGTTTTTTCCATAAAAATGGGACACGGATCCTGGCTGGGCAGGATTTATCTGGACTCCGGAATTGGGCGCAGGCATCCCCACATGCCCCAGCATGCTGGTTCATTGGGGCAAGATGTAGAGCATCCCCTGCGTGCTGCGGCATGGGGGATGAGGACCCTGCAAGGCACGTCAGAGGGGTACGTACCAGTATGCTGGTAATGTCAGGCTACTGTGTATAAGTGGTTCTGTAGCAAGGGCTGGGGAAAGGCTGAAAGATAATCGGACGCACTCCTTTAATCCTACTGAAAGGCTTGAATTCTTTTACAAGATAGGAGTCTAAATCGGGTTATTTTTCTTCACAAAAAAAATCTGGACTTATTAGGTCTATCCCAGAGTGAACACATTGAACCAGCTTTGGGATTAGAGCTGTTTCACTGTCTCAGGAATGATGCAGCTTGGGAGTGCTGTGAGTACCTGGTTTTGAAGCCATGTTCTGTGTCTGTCCTTAGATGTGCGTATGCAAAGAAGTTATTCAAACAACACAGACACTGTTTTATGCAAACTGGGAGCACTGTGTGTCTTCAAAACTATTTTGCATGAATGCAGTTAGTGCTGCTATTATTTATTTAAATATATGCACATATATTTCTCAGTGTATTTCAGATGCCTAGGTTTGCAGTTTTGCCTAGTGTCTGGTTTAACATCAAAATGAAATAAAATATATCAGAGACAAAATGAAAATGCAAGCAGATTTTTTTTTCTTGCACAAATGGTCTTTTCGTATTCTTTCGTACCCTTCATTCTCAGTTCTAACTTTGAACATCTTTGATTATTGAGGTTAAAGGAGAGCATTTTATGATTTAAATGCAGTTAGTTGAATAATACAATATTAAGTACTTCAAGAGCTTTACACAGCTTATCACAGAATAATTGAAAGATTAAGGTGCGGTCACTAATGACAATTCTCTGGTCATATATGAGGTTGTTTGAAGGATGACTCTGAGATGCTGAGTACTGGGAAGAGGAAACGTCATATATATGTGAGCGTAAAGAAATAATGCTTTTTTGTATTCAACATCTTTAACTTGTTAGATAAACAATACAAATTATTGGCCAATTCTTGGGTTTCTTGTAAAGTTAGTTACATGTTAAGTTTGAAAAAAAAAATCTTGTAAACATTTCTGCAATTTGTGTTTATTCTGTCATGAGATTTTAGAGCTTCAGAGCAAAACCAGTAGGATTATAATATATCTGAAAAAGGCAGAAAATCACTTAGGCTGGTGTATATTGATGGGTATGCACCCAGCCTCAGAGTGTGTCCATGTTGTTGGAGCAACATGAGACACAAGAGAGCATGCTGTGCTGCTTGGCATGGTGCAGGCAGGATATTTTGGCCACCCAGTGGTGGCACAACCAATTGTCATGACAAGACATCATTGTGCCTCCAGCTCTTTGAGAGGTAGTGTCTGCAGCCAGCAGCAAGGCAGAGGCAGCCTGGCACTGGGGTAAGGTTAGGGCAGGTGGCCTTACTCACAAGAGAAATAAGTTGTGTAGACACCTTAGGACTGTAGGACAAAAAGGCTAGGAGAAAACTCAAAATGTCACCCAGGCCATCTGCAAGTCTGAAGGCAAGAATAACAATTCTTATGTTAAATACAAAGTTTGTTTTTCAAAACTCCAGTGGTGGAAGTTCCCCAGCATCTCATTCATCCTATTACCATACTTCTCCTATCCCACCTTTTAGGAAATTTGGTTACTCAGAAAATTTAATCATCTGTTTTGGTATTAACTAACCATTATTACATGGCTAATTCGGTTCAGGTAATAGAAAAAAGTTCACTTGAATTTCTTTTGGGTGTCTATATGAAGACCAAAGATTAAAACTGTCTACTGAAAGGAAAAAGAAAACCAAACAACATTTAGCAAGTTTCCACATACAGCATTGTCTTCGCTTTTTTGCTACCAAATATTGAATAAAAATATTTTGTGCAAAACAGAAGCACATGGTGTCTGGGTAAAATGGTGATGGTATTATCCTGTGGCTTAACAATGAAAGACACAACAAAGTCAAATCCTGATCAGGCCCAAAGTCTCTTTGTTTCTACTAATCTATGAAAATCCATGAAAAATTTCAGTAATAGTTCCGGTGGGGATTACAGAGCACAGTTATAGTTTTAGTTTTCAGACTTCAAGGGCAATATTTAAATGTCTTTCACAGTTAGTCTTCTAGAATATTGAAGAGACATTTGATATTCACACATATTCTGATACCAGCTCACTAATTTTCTACTTAACCATTTTGAGAGCAGGTTCAAATATACACTTTAACCTTCAAATACACTCATACAGACTATTAACAATACTGCCTTTAAACAAGCTCCATGCAGAAGAAAATATAGCTTCCATTAACTACAATTTGCAGTTTCAGAACTACACTTGTCACATCTAAGCTTAGAAATATATTCTAGCATACAGACCGTAGTGAGAACAGTCGAATTATTCTACCTAATTTGTGCACAAAAGACAGAAATGTTCTTATTCGTAGAGTAATAGAGTAGACAGCAGTAACTGAAGATATAATACAGCAGTGTTGTATGCCATGTTCTGCCACTGTTTCTCTGGGTGACCTGAACATTTTTTTCTTCCTCTGCTTCAGTTTATTTGGCTGCAAAGTCAAGGTTAAGATGTAAAATGCTTTAATTAATCAGATGAAAACCTACATGTTAAAAACTAAAGCAAGCTCCAGTATGACATAGGCGCCTACAAGTTAGGACTACAGAGAATGTAACGATCGGCTTCTTCTGACTTTACTGGAGCTTAGGTAGAGCTTAAACAGGGTCAGAAACCTAGCCGCACAATGACATTTTCTGGTCAAAGTGTTGAAAAGTTAGGGAGTGGCTGGGAAGGTTTGAGATCACAATTTTAAACAGACATGCCTTATATCCCAGACTTGTGCATTAGGCTTTAATCTGCTCTTTTGGAAATAGTCCTAACTACTATTTATTTATATTGTAGTTCAACGTATTCTGTAAAAGCAGTGTCTTCATTTTCTTAAACTACTTTCTGAATGATGTGATATGATAGCACATGATTATGAATGGCGCTTCATTGGCAATTGCACATTTGTGTCTAGGTTAGAATGTTTAAAAGTTAACTTCTATTCTTGGTCAAATTTTATTATCTCCCGTGAAGAAAGGTAAACATACAGCTGAATCTAAAAACATAATGTAGCTTTGTGAAATAGAAGCCATAAGATACTGAAAAAAAATGTCCCTTTAAATTAGCATTTCACCTAATAAATTCAGCTGCAGGTATTCTTCCCTTCATATTGCAGATACTAAATAACAGTTGTGTCACATTAAAGAGCTCTGTATATAAGTAACAAAGCATGATTTTTTTTCAGAAAGAAATCTCCTTCTTCAACGCTTCAATTTATGCAGCAGAATGAGCTAGCAAGATACAGAGCCCATAAAACCAGGAAGAACTTAATATTGTTTTCTCACTGCAACATCAAGCCGTATTTTCATATTCACTGCTGGTATTGAAAACTTATCACTGGTATGAGAAGTCAGACTGCCTTTTTGGGAGGCAGAAATTTCAGGTGTTACAGGTAGAGTACTAAATAAACTAGTTGATAGTCTTTAAAAAATCTGAGGGTGATCCCATATCGATCACATGCTAGTTTAAAGGTCACCTACAATAACAAGAGTTTTCCCGACATACAGCATTTGATTTTTCCCTAGACATACTGCAAGGCATTCAGTATATAATGTATTTCCAGGTCAACCTTATTAAATTTCAGATAACTAACTGTGTAGAACAACAGCAGGTAGAATTAGGGTCAGCATTTGAATTGCTGCATATCTTTAATTACCATCTTACAAAATATTGATCCTTACATCAAAGAAAACTTGCAAGGTTATTCTACTTCACAAAGGTTACCATATATGTGAAAAATTGCTTCCCTCCCAAGCCAGCAGAAACTGGAAAATTTTCAAGACTGACAAAATTAAAGAAGAGAATAGCTGGCCAGAGAGGCAGCTAAGGTGCTGAGCTGGTGCTGCAGCAGAATCCACAGCTTTTGGTGAGTTGCACAGGCCCCTCTATCACATCTGGGGAGAAAGGAGCAAAAAAAAAAATCAGTGTAACAACTAAAGAGACACCCATATTGATAATCTAAAATTACTGAACACAATGGAAGGATTTTGTTCATCTAGGTATCAAAACCAAGCTGCCAAAGCAAAGTCCATGCAAGCATATCCGTCCTTTTGAACCCTGTGTTAATTCCTCATCCCTTTGTAATATGGCAGGTTAAGAGGGCAAGTGCTAACGAGGTCACACAATAAGTTTCATCCACATCAAGAAAAACACTCAGCTGGAAAAACCTAAGCAGTATATGAATGCTGCCTAAAAAAATGATCTGAGACAAATGTAAAGTGTTTTCAAGATGGCTTAAATGTTGTTCACGAGAGATTACAATTATCAAAGTATTATACTTAGCACAGTAGAAAATAGGCTTTTAGGAAGGACCTAGCAAGTTGTCACCTTGAGGAAGTTCAGCTCAAGCTTTCTGATTAATATAGCTGTAATGCAGCCAACACACGGGCCTTTGATAAATCTGATTATTGCTGTATCAAATAAATGGTTCATTTATCAACCTTTGTGTAGCTTGGCTGTGTTCACATGCATGCCCGTGGTAGATAATCACACAGAGCTTGCAACAAAACAAATCGGTTTGTTCTAGCTGTTGTCGTAATTAGGAGAAACTAGGGGGAGGGAGATCAAAGGTTCACAATGTAGGAAGTAGTGAGCGCTCCACAAAGGCAAAACAAAAGTAAAGTTGTCCTGGCTGAAGAGTATTGTTCAAGTTAAATGCTTTCAATAAAGCAAAAATTCAATTCTTGACAAACACTTAGAAAAAGCTTCAATACATGTAAGAGTATGACTAATCTTCTGGGTAATTACCAAAAGTAGAAGTAAACATTTGAATTTGTAAGGCAGGCTTTTATAGGCATTTTGTACTGGAGTCCATCATGTAACATATCTCCCTGTGCAAGACTGTTGTATTAGCTGGCATTTTAGTATTTCTGTAAAAAGAAATGCCATAATATGGCTTTCTCATACCTTCTGTATTGTGTTTCCACACTAGATTCTGGTCTTCTTTATCCATGCACTGTAAATAGCTAAGCATTGTAAAAGCTAAATGAAGCATGAAACTTCAGCAAAAGCAAAGTGAGAGAAGAGGAAACAGGACCTCCAGGACACAGCAGCAAAATCAAACATGATGGCAAATGACTGCAGACTGGGCGCTAGTGGCCACCCACCCCAATTTCCAGTTTAAACCTCTTCCCGTGGCTTGATCGAGGCTGGAACCACATTTCCACTACCTACAATACTCTTTTAAAGTTTAAATTTTATTAAACCATCTTCTCTACCAAGAGATTTCTCAGAGTCCATAAGCCACTCCTCCGGTACAATCTTGGTTTTGTAGTACCCAGTCCGCATTCTTGCTTACCTTTCCCTCTAGCGAAGCATTCTGCCAAACTGTGTTTGTTCATCCGGATGGCTCAAATCTCTCTGCCAGTAATCAATTCACTTTGTTATTTATTACTGCACATCTGCAACAGTTACCAGAAAAAAAAAAAAAAAAAGATGGAGCTGTATTCAACCATGTGGTTACTTTTGTGTGCTCTCACAATGCAGAGAAACTAATGCTTGTCCAGAAAAGCACCAAGTGGCAAAATGACACGTTTTACTTCTCCTGTACAGACAGTATTCTCTCCCTCCCCATCACTGAATGCAGATCATCATACTATTGGTGTTCTTCTGAACATTAAAAAAATAATAATTATCCTCTTCATACTCATCATTGATATTTCATTGATTTGTTCTACTGATTTTTGTGACTGATAAACATTGCAATCTACTAACTACTTTTATACACTTATTTTTAAAAAATGATCCATAGAAGGTTTCACAGCTTCTCAACAGGATAGCTTCCTGACCAGTGTGACATTTTCCTTCATGGAATCCTCTTCTTGAGTATCTGATTGATATCTTGAACTTCCACTTTCTGTTAATGATTTTCACTGCCTTGCCAGTATTGCGATAAAATATTTCATTATATATAAAGTTTTTATTTTAAAATAAAGTAAGTGGTTTAGGTCTTCTTACTTGTGCACAACATACCTAACTTGTGAATAATCATTAAAATCATGAACGCATTTTGGAAATTCAGCAGTTACCAGTAGAGAGCTGGTCTATTTGTCTCCCTTTCTTCAAGTCAAAAAAGGTGGAGATGAACAGAGCCTTGACTGATGCAATTTAAATATCCAGAATGAAAAACCAGAATTTATCCAGCATGGACTGGATGGGCAAACAACTCCTAGTGAAACTGTCAGTAAAATTCCCACCCTAGAGTAGCCACTTTTCTCCTCCAGAAAACCACTGGTGGTCCCCAAATCCATATCTTAGAAAGATTCACCTCCCTGCTGGGGCATGACATCACCCAGCCCAGAAGCTGTTATTACAAATATAACTATGAAGTAAGGGAATCCACTACTGAAGTGCCCTGTTCCTTCCTGTTAATGTCAACACTAACAAAAGTGACTTGGCAGTGAAATCCTCTTTGATGTTGATCCAGCAGAAGGGTAGGGCTGAGTGGATCCTTGACTTCTTTTGAGGTTCCTCTGTAAATATTCTCCTTCTTCAGCTTTGGTCAGGTCCCTATTTACTGCTGCCTCATAGTGTCACCTGGACAAGAGAACCATCTACATCGACACACTTTATGCTCTCCTTGGATCATTCCTTTGTACAATGAGAGGATTAATTAATGTGGCTAATTAACACATTATTTCTCCCCATAGAGACTCAAATCCCATGGTTTTTGCACTTAACGAATGACCAGCACCTTCACAGTAAACCCTGTCCAGCCCTGGGGTGGTGGCTACTTGTGCAGAAAACCCGTAATGCAGAGAGATGAGTGGGATGCTGTAGTCCCTGCCTGTGGCAGCTGGCTTTTTCTTAGACAGAAAGACCCTTCACCACCTTTCAAAGACAGTTTTTATCTGTAGGTTCTCAAGTCTGAGAGGCTACAGGTAAAGCAGGTCTGCTTTGGCTGCAATCTAAGAAGGCACATCTTTGTTTTGGGACACTTCTAGTGGGTGAAGAAGAGATACAGCACCCCAAGATGAGTCAGCACTGTCCTACAACAAAAAGCTCTATGCTACTCCTCTGATGACTTCTCTTTCCTTCTGTTTCAGTTTCTCCTGCCATCTATTGACTGTAAATTTCTGAAATGTATCCCTCTCTTGCAGAACTGAAAATGAAAGGACTAAAGTCATGAGAGATCCCAGAAATTATCCCCAAATGGAAAAGAAAACCATCCATCAGATTGACAGAAGCTTGCAAAATAAACAGAAAGTCTTACTGTTCCTTAAAGGAAAGTGAACAATGTAGAAAAAACCACGTTTCTTTAGATGCTATGCTAGTACCTTTCTCTATGACAGAAAGGGATTTAGAACAGCACATCGCCTGTCCCTACAGCAAGCGGTAGGCATACATGGAGTTCCATTCAGAAACACCTGTGCACGTCAGTGCTGCATCTCCTGACAGGTGTCTGTTATGCATAAATCAAAGAAGTGAGATATGATGGCATCAACACAGGCAAGCAGAGCACCAAGTTTATATGATAATGTGATTTTGAAACTTGTGAAACCTAATAGCCAATAAGCAATGTGGCAGAGCTGACAAGTACAAGATTAAAACCAGCTTGTTGTTTTGAATGTAACTGTGCAGAAATAATCTTCTACTGTTTGCCTGAATTTTCTTCTCACTGACCTACACATTTCTGGAGATCATAGTGTGGTTAAATATTCGACTTTACAGGCACTTTAGCAGTGTTGGAAAATGAAGACAAATTACAAACATTGGCAGCTATTTTGTCCATTCATAGGGCCTGAATGGAGACTGTTTTGGCATTAATTGTATATGCATGAATACTAAACAGCAGTCAGCCCCACTGCACACTGGATGTTCTCTATGCATATTGCCAACATTAAATAAATAACATATCTGTGGGAGAAGATCTCTTTTAGGCAATATGAATCACCAACGGTGTGTTTGCAGGTACCCAAAACCTCCTGTGCTAATAGGCGTACACAGCATGTTGTCAGGTATGGAATAATAGAGATATAAAACCTACTTTGTTCAGCCTTGATTTGGTGTTTTGTTATTTCTTTTTTGAAACTGCTCTTAAAGGAATCAAGGTATTGTGCTCTGAAATCTGGAAGGCCATATAAGCCAGCATTTTCATTTTTTTTTTTTCTGCAATGTACTGTCTCTTTCTTCCCTGCCTTCTCCAAAAAGCCACAAAGTCCAACTTGTGGACTACCTGGTGCCACAGACTGTCCTGCCTTGCTCCTCCAGGTTAGGATAGTATAGATCTTTTTTTGCTGTTCCTTTTGGAGTTTCTTGTTGGTTGAGGTTTTTTTTTTTTTCTGGACAGCATTAAAGGACAAGACAAGAAATACTAATCCTTAAAGTGAGTTCAGTAAGTGTTTGAGCAATCAAAAGTTTACATTTTCCTTCACTTGTCCACAACATAAGTGCTTTTTGGGGTTTATTGCCTCTGTGCAAGCTCAAACTAATCAGAAGGTTTATAGACTTTACCAATAACTACCTGTTCTATTGTGCAACGCTGTGACTTTGTTTCATTGCCTTCATATTCCTGCTATGCTGCTAGAATTAAGTGGCAAAATAATGACCTTGTACTTCTGGTGTAGTTTTCAGCTGCCAGTTGGCAGGTTTAATTTTTAGGTGTCTGTCTATCTATCTATCTATTATTTACTTAATTTGACTCCAGTTTTACAGATTTTCACTGAGGTCTGTAGCTGTTCCCTTCTCAAAAGTATGAACAACTTGGGGAAATTGGGAAGCTCTCTAACGGGACCAGAATGATACAATAGCTCTCCTAACTTACAGTCTGGAGAAACTTGTAGCAATCTATGATGTCTGGAGTGGAGTGTAGGTTTCAGAAGGACAGTTTAGTTGAGTCAGTCAGAATGGAAATGTAGTGGGTTTAAACCCAGCGCTAGTTAACATCTGTGCATTCTGCTATCATAACAAAATACCCATTTCTTTTAAAAACATAGATCGCTTTCAGGTTAATACCTGTCAAAATGAACATGAAGTGGTGTTTCACACAATGCTGTACTAGTGACTGTCTCTATTGTAAAGTATGGTCCATCTTAAATGCTAAAGATAAACATACTTCAGGAATATATTATAATGAACTAAGTAGATCTGACACAGCAGTCAGCAATGATTTCACAGATTAAATTTCATTTAGATACCAGCTGACGGTTTCTTTTTCCTTTGCTCTCTTTTTTTTCCCCCCGGAAGAAAATAATTTTTTAATTATAAAGTTTTTTCTAAGGGAAAATAAACAGTTTCTGCACTATGCACTATAATTCAAAAATAAATGTTTGGAAATGCATTTTTTTTTCTTCTTCTTTTTCTATTAAAAGCTATGAAGGGATAGCTTTTTGATCTTCAAAGCATCTCACTTCAAAATAACTCTACAAATTATATCTCTTGTTCTTCTAAAATTCAGTTCCATGTAATTATATTTTTATAGGAACTGTTTGTAGGTCCCTGACACTGAACCACATGTGATGCATTGCAAAACCAATTTTACATATTCTGATATTTCATAGTTTTCTATCCAGTGGTAATGAATGGGTTCCAAAAGAGTCTAAATAATTACAGAGTGTAAGTGCATGTTCAAAAGTGACAAAGGTTTAGAGCTGTTCATTAAGGGATAAATCCACAAAAGAGCTAAGGCAGGCACAGAATGAGGTGTCTAAATATAAGCACAAAAGGTCATTGATCTTTTAAATCTTTTTTTTTTTTTTTTTTCTTTCAGCTGCAACTTTACTGTAGTCTCCTTCTGGTAGTGGGCTAGTATGGGACTACCTTTAGTCTTGATGACATAGACCAGATGGCAGACTGGCAGGATTTTAAAGGGCATTTTTTATAAATTATTCACACAAGAACTTTGGGATAGGCAGCATTCACTGGCTGGCAAAATGCCATTCCCATTCTTTTTAAAAGCTTAAATAAAATTGGTTCGGTAGTTAGGATGATGGAGGTTCAGATTTCAGCCTCTGCTCTGCTGGAGCCTGGGGCAGCAGCACAAGTCCAACCTGTTAGAGCTGGTCCAAACTGTGGCATGATTAAATGGTGACAGGAGTTGGGCTGTACATATGCCTTTCTCCGTACTTAGTTTGTAATATCAGCAAGCTACATTTTACTTCTCTCTCACTTCTTTTGCCTTTGGGCTAAATAAAGAGGTGTTGACCCTCAGCTCTCATTTTCTGAGGTTTTTTATAGGTAACGTAAAAACTGGTTGCAAGCTAAAACCCCACTAAGATCAGGATTCTCACCAGCAGGTCCGTCAACAAGTTACATTATGATTTGCCAGCCCAGACCCACCTGCTTTCCTCCAGAGCTGAGATCCTTGATGCTGTTGTAATGTAGACACACCAAGAATAAGCATGAAAGAAAGAGCAGAAAATGTACTGTACAATACTTACAGAAGTTACGATTACTTGCTTAACTTGCTTTTTGAAAAATAAACTGAATTCTGTTTTCATCCCTGAGGCTGACAACAATGTTATTTAAGCATCTATATAACAGTTTGCTATCTATATTCTTTCTGTAGCAGAAGGTATTGATTTTATAACAGTATTGTACTTATATCTAGATCTTTCTGAGACAACTTTTTAGTTTCTTAATCAGACAGAATCAATATTAGTTCCAGCATGTTCAAAAAGAGTTAATCTTTGACATTTTCTGGAAAAGGCTCTCATTATAATAGCATATATTAGTCAAAGGGTGATAATAAGATTCTGGACAACTGTTTATATAAATAATTTATCTACTTAGACTACAATTGTGAAAATATCTGTATGTCTTAGCAAAGTTTTTGTTATGTGGACATGAATAGGAGTATCTGTTTGAAGAAATAACTCTGAAAGATTTGTGCCAACCAAAATCCATCCATAGACAGGACAGGAAAGGCAAAGCACTGAGTGACAGACTTTTAATGAGCATTTAATAATGATTAAAATGAGCATTTTAATCCATTTTTATTCTTTGTCTGTTCTCCAAATTAAAAATTACAGAGCTCTGTTTCTCTTTTACACCCTGTTGATAGCTTACCCAGGTAGTCCCACTGCAGTTCTTAAAGAAAATGACGCTGACTTTCCAAGGAGGAAAGGGCAAATGTCCACTAAACTGTTTTCAGATACTTACACATCACAGGAAGTGGTAGAAAATCAAATTAGCCTTAAACAAAATTGTTCCCCACCTTCAAATAAAATAATGTTGAGTGGTATCACTATGGAGCACAAACTGTGCAAGAAGTCTGTGCAAGGGCAAAAGCAAAGACACTTTGCAGACACCTTCTTGCAGTGGTTTATTCCCATCAATTCAGTAAATTAGTCCTGATTTGTGGAATGAGAGGTGCCTTAATCCTAATAGCTTCTTCCCTTGCAAGTAAAGAAGCTGATTCCCATTTCTTAGGGAAAATCACAACTTCTTCCATTAGGTAGATGTTTTTGTCATACCTGATTACATCCAAACAGGACTTCTATAGATACTTTGCAGGTTACTGGTTAGGTACCAATCTATTTCTTGAGAGCAGCAAAAGTGACTCTTTTCCCATTGAATCACCCCATTATTAAAAGGTATGTCTTTTTTAAGAATAATGGGGAGTTTGTATAAATTGGTTAGATTGTATGTAAAACTCACCCAAAACTACTAATAACTCCCAGGCCTGGGAAGGTATGAATTACAGGACCAAACCTTTTATACTTCTTTAATTTGTATTAGGACAACATAAATTTGTTATTCTACCTTTGCAAAGGACTTTGAAATAGTTGAAATTGAAAACAAGTTTGTCTCCCATTTGGAAGAAAAAAAATAAGCGCACACTTTGGATCATCTTGTGCATACTTGAGGTTTCCTTGTACTAGTATCTAAATGTTTGTGTGGCATCTTGAAAGCGGAATACATTATAGAAATACATTAAATATCATCAGTTGCATTGAGGATTCACTTTGTTCCTCATTTTTTCCAAGCAGTCAGTTGTTACTTGTAAACTTTTAGCACCCAGCTGTATGCAGGAAATTTTTAGACAGACATGATTTTGTCAAAATGTTCTCTTTGTAGCTGTTGTTAAATGTACTGCAGACCATAACAGTAACTGCTGCTGAAGGATGAGCCTTTTCTTTTGAGAAACATTGCACCTGAAACAATATTAGGCTTAATGTTAGTAGTTAACAATCCTGACCTTAAATAATACATGTTTGAATACCTACAGGTACTTGTACCTCTTGATATTTTTGCCCCTACCTTAAAATTTCACTGACTGTAGTTGCCAAACTGTGAGGGCCACTTAAGAAGCCACTTTTAAACATCAAACCTTGAATATTTACTGCAACTTCAGAAAAATATTAATTATAGTCTGAAATTACTAAAATCAGGGGAAGACCTAGGGAATACTCTCAGGAATATCTTGAACTTTTTCTATGTAGCTCCAAATACAAACGTAATTATTGGAAGGTCTTAGCTTCATTCTTTTCCCACATGAAAATTATTCTATGTATTCTTCATTATTTTTCTACATAATCAGTGAATTATCACTGTAATGAAAGCCTGGCTAGAAATAAATAGGGGTGTTAAGCGAATAATCACTGTGAGCAAACCTCCAGCCAGGCAGGTTCACAGTTAGGATACGACACAGAAAGCTTTGAACTTGCATTACCAAGTGTGCCTTCTTGTACCACTCTCTGTGTTACCTTTGGCAGGCATTACAAAGAATTAGCTTACTACCTTCTCCCACTGGTTAGGAAGGACTGCTCAGAGGAAACATTCATATTTAAGGGACTTTGCAGGTGGAAAAACATCTTTTCATGAAATTCCCTCCAAACTACCAGAGGCTGTTGCTAATCTAATCATTCATTCCCATGGGTTGTACTGTACTGCTTCTCTGCCTCCACAATCATATCTTCTCTATTTAATTGTGGGTTGCTTGAGGTTTTTTTTTTTTTAACCGTATTTTGCCATGAACTGGCTGCTGAATGTCATTGTCAGCTTGCCCCCACACCCTTCAAAAGAAGATAGGGATGCCTGACTTAACCTTGCAACACTTTGAATCACCTCCTTCACTTGTATCTTTCATTTCTTTCAATTATCTTAGCATACAAGTAGGCCTAAGAATAAAAGGGAAGAGAAAAAGCACTACAAAAAGGCATAAGCAGAAACAATCCTTGCACTTATCCTGCTTATGCAGCTCCCCAGTGTATTCTGACTTCTTGGTCACTGAAGCAACTACTCACCCCTTGTAGCTCAGAAAATATGGCATTGCTATTGCTTGCACAACACTCTGCTTTGAAGTGACCAGGGAACTTTTCTAGGCTGGTGTTGTTTGGCTTTACAAGCAATTGTGTAACCCTTACTACTAGGCTTAGTCTCAACATGTGGAAGACTGTTGAAGGGTAAACACGTGGAGTACAGGCATGGAAAGACAGGAGAGGACTTGAAGGTGCAGGCATATAATACTGAATGTCCCAAGGGTATAAAAAGCTAATCAGTCGTCAGCCGGTGGTCAGCAGAGGAATGCAGCCTTGAGAGTTGGGAAAACAGAAAAAGCAAAGAGGATGCAGAACACTTACTCAATGTATAGAAACACCCAACTCACTTTATATAGAAAACCAGGATGTAACATGGGACTGCAGACCTGTGATGAAAAAGAAATGTGTAGAGCATGCTGGAAAACACACCAAAATGCATCTGGAAAGGGTGACGATGACTCTTCATAACCTCCCAGCAGGTAAAGGCCATCTGGCAGAGGTCCCAGAGGTAAGTAGAGCACCAGAAGAGAAGTGGTAGACACCAGAACATTTTGATGTGTATCATTTCATCAGGCTCTAATCAGAATTATAGAAGTGTTACTGTCATTTTGACTAGACTAATAGTGGATCAGACTGTAAGGCTCCGGTTAGACTAACAATGAATTCTTGGCTCTGAATGCACCATGCGTTGCTTTTGCCCATAAAAAAAAGACTGTGAATGCAACAGACTGGTGGGAATTCAAGCAGTCCATTTTGTTACTTGTATGCGACAAACTGGTAAGATCTCTTGATGGTAGCTTTGGCAATCAGGCTGTAAATGGGTTTATTGGTATGACAAGGGCAATATTTTACCTGTAACTCACTGCAGGCACAGGTGACAGTAGCCAGTCCTCAAAGTGGGGAAGAGTTTTAGACAATTGATCATCCAGACATTATCTCTTTGCCCTACCAAGTAGCTATGTCTTTCTTTTTGTGTTGACAGTCACATTTTATTTTTTTTTTCTCTCCTGGAAGGGTGGATTCAGTAAGAAGGACTAAAAGACAAACTGTGTAACTACATGCTCTTTCAAAAATGTTATACAGCTGACAGAGAAAAAGGATTGTATCCTTAATTGCAAGTTTAGTTAAGTATTATTAGAGAAATCAAGAGGACATAACCATATAACTGTTCTTTTACAGGCAGTGGAATATAATATTCTAGCCCTTGAAAATTATGTCTGATTACAGATTGCTTGCATATCAGTGTCATTACTTTTGCCTTTCTAGCTAGCACAGGGAAACTTCAGATTAAGAACAACCATTTGTTTTGTCACAGGTTTAATCTTTGATGAAGAATCTCATGCGCCTCAGCTAATTATTCATTTCCTTTATCAGTTTATGGGTTAAACTCCTCCAAGCAGGGCCTTATCTGTAAGGCAGCTTTGCCTTCTAAAGCATGTGATGCCACTGGAGGGTCTAATCACCTGCACGCTGGGGCTGTGAATGCTCACTGGCAGTGGGATTTCGGTATTAAAGAGAGCAGCTGACAGTGACTGAGAGCAAAAGCAACACCAACCTTCATCAGTCTTTTCTCAGTAACGGCAGAGCACCGTAATTGTTATTTCAAATGAAAGTGCTGCAGTAAGTGGTCATATTGGGGGAAGAAAAGCAATATAATCCAATCATAGTATTACCAAATTGTCTTTCCACTCTTTTGCAAGGAACTTATTGGAACATTTGACTTCTGTACTTTAGAAAAATGTTAAGGACATCCTAATTACTTTTTCTGTGTTAAATCCCTTGAACTCAAGAGTTCTTTACAATGAAAGGTTCTTTTGAAGTGTTTTCTTGTTTACATTTGTCCTTGTAAATTAAAAACTAAGAAAAAGAGTCAGTCTTTCATGGAGTAGGACACAGATTACACTAGTGTTTTTCTTAAAAAAAAAAAAAAAAATTAAAACAAAAATCCTTTTTGAGAAAGAAGGCCTGGAGAGAAAACCAGAAAGCCACAGATGTGTGATTTGCTCAAGATTTTGCTATCAGATTTTGCTATGCTTAAACCATAATTGCAACAAATGAATGCCTCCCACATACCCATATTTACCAATTCCTTAAAGTGCAGAAAATCCTTCAGATCTTTTAGAATAACGTTCCTTTCAGCTTCAGAATACTCATATGAGCTATCATTTATTTGGAGAATATTAACTTAATAATCCAAGAGTTATGATTTTACAAGACAAAGCCCCAATACACTATTTTCATTAGAAGAACAAAATATAAGGATCACCAAAAAGAAATTTAAAAAGTATTAATATTAAGCGTATATAAATGTGATGGCTTATAATGAACTAAGATCCCCACATTAACGTTTTGAGAACATTAATGCATACTTATGAATGCCTACATATGTACATGGTAAAAATGTTTAGTAGGTAACTACTTTTATCTTTTTCTGGTGGTGGTGTGCTAACATTGAAATTTTTGCTTCTAAGAAGACATTTTCTTTTCCAGCATAAATAACATTTGAGTTAACAGAAAACATTTCTATTTTAATTAAATTATAGCTTAATTAAATAATGATTAGAAATAATTTTAAAATGTAAAATGGGTCTAGATTATTCTCTTAATTTTTTTAAATTTTTGGAAATTTTTAAATGAAAATAAAAATTTCCATAAAACCTTTCATTTTTGACAAATCAGTAGGCTTAGCGAGGAACTTTTTATCAAGAAAATGTTTTAATTCAGTGTCCCCTGTGTATGTATGCGTTGTGCAGATATATCTCCCTAAACATCAAGCAGATCCATAGAAGGACTTTGGTTCTCTTTTAAAAGCTTCGTTCTGCAGTGTTGAAGTTGATAGCAGCTTTGTCATCTACCGCTGTCAGCAAAGACTGAACTTTTTAAATGCTGCTACTCCCTTTCCAGTTCCATGTGGCTGGCTTTTGCTGTCATTTTTACAAACTGTACAGCTTTTTGCTTTAGCATTTCTACGTTAAGGAAATGACTAATGTGAACCTGACTGGAGCTATTCCTTAGCACTTTCACACTTGACCCCTATTGATTTCTGTGGATTTGTGCACAAGTGTTGGGACCGTGCGCTGAACGCAGGATTGCTACTGTTGTGCTCACCCAGACTAACTATTAAATGCTTCCTCTAACTCCCTGCCCAGTTTCAAGATGACATCTGAACAATGTAATTTAGAGTTACTGGTCTCTGGCCATGTACAAGTAACTCAGACTGCAAAGCTCTAAAACAATGTTAGCAAACAAAACCAAAAGCAAAACAAACAAACAAACAAAAAAACCCAGAGGAAAAATATTCTACAAAGCAGAATTATGTTCCATATAACCATGTTTTAACAACTTTTTTCTCTTCCAGCTGAAGTGACACTTATGTGTCTTCTGATAATTGTAGACTCTCATGATTCCAAATCCCAGATTTTCTCTGAATTTGACTTGCTTATTTTGAATGAATCCAGGACATTATAAATACTTCTTTTTAATATACTGACAAGGCTTATCTTCCTACTGTATTAATCACAAGATAAATACAAAGTGCCAGTCATCAGAACAGTAATATATTTCAACTGTCAATGTAGTAAACAAAAGCTTATTTTATGACAGTGGACAGCATCAGTTCTATGGTGATAGTATTCAAATTTTAGCTAGACTCGATTAGATAGAACACAAATATGTAATTAAATTTAACCTGTGGTTCTTTTACACAGGGCTTGCATAACTAACAAAAGCTGAATCTGAAACTCTTTCTTACTGTAATTGACTTCAACTGATTATAAAACCTCAACTCTGAACAGCATTTTGGGTTTTTATTCATATGTACATTCCACATTGTTTGCTCCATATATTTCCATACTTTGAAATATGAATATTCTCCCTGTACCCTTCCTAATTAGGAAGTATGCTGGAGCTAATGTCTCCACGGGTTTGAGTTCATTGTATATTTCAAAACTGATTTCAAATGTGACATAAATATCTATCCATACACCTTGAAAAAAATAACATGCTTATAATGTGTAGGAAAAACAGGGAAATGTCTTCTTGTATGTCTCACTTGTAGCATGGCTTGGTAGTTCTTCAGGTCCATATTTCACTTATGCTCTATATTAATGTGTCCAATCGAGATAGAGCAGTGAAGAAATGGAACAAGGTGCTTCTTACAAAGATCCAGTAGTCATACCTCCAGTGAAAAGGCATGAAAGAACAACCTGAAGGGCTCTTTAATAAAAACATGTAGAAGGTGATGAACCTGAAGTAACAGTACATGCAGGCATTGTCTCGGCACCAGCCTCTACTCACTAACTTACCTTTTAAAAGAGATAGTTCCTGTTCAGTTCCTGGCTCAGAAATAAGTGTATTTAAAAACAGGGTCCAGCAGGGGGTAGAAAGATATAATTTGTATAACTAACAGTACACTTAATTTTAACAATTGAAGCAGAAGTGACATGGAAGAAATAAGAATCTCCAAGGCAAATCCACAGTAAGCAGCTCAGCAAGGAAATGGTATTTTACCATTACCATAATCAAGTTCTGTCAAGTACTTGAAAGATGTCACAAATGCAGGACCCTCTGCAAACTTTAACTACTTAATCCTTACCAACCAATTATTTTAATAGCTTTCTCTTATAAGTAAAATGTAGCAGTTTCTGAGTCAAATTTTTGAAAGGGTTTGCTGAAATATACACAAAAAGGTAATATTTTACTGCTAGTTCAGTGTTATTAATATAATTTCCATTTTGCTTTCACAACACTGTAATAATTTTTATATAACTGGAAAAGGCAACCTGAGGTTAGAAAATTTGGTGTAAAGTTACAGAGTTGCTGTTATGATAAGAAGTGGTAAATCCATCTCGGCCTCAACAAGTAATGCTGGAAATTAATTTCCAAGGCTAATTTTTGACATACTGATATTTTTGCATAGCTGTGTCTTTTCTACTCATGTTTCTGATGTGGATTAATATGAAATTGTACAGGCCTATAATATCATTTGATAGTCCTTTTATATGGGGTCCTTGTTTTGATAAGGTGTTGGCAAATAGAATAAGTAAATAAAATAGATTATTTTACTTATCTGTATATTTCTTATCAGAACCGAGTTGTATACCCCTATTCATAGTAATCTTCAATTTTCTTTTGGTCTGATAAACATTAATTCTCCGAAGTGTCACATATTGAATAGTAAAACAAACAAACAAACAAAACAAAACCAACAACAACAAAAAAACCACACCAAAACACCACAGCTGATTTTGAGAATTAAATAAAGTGGAAATACAGATGCCTTTGCTCAGAATTGATGTGTTTATTTCAGTGAGAATCTCCAGCTCCTTACTGAAATGTGGAAGGATATGACCCTCACGCATTAAGTATACCTTCCCTTATTGCCATGAAAATATGTTCAGATTTGGCTAAATGAGTTTTCAGAAATCATATAATCAATAAAGACTTTTTACTTTTGACAAATGCATGTATCTGCTACATGTTTTTTAAGGTACGCCAGAGGAATGGCGTTCATCTTTTTCCAGCCATCCTTTTAATCTATTCAGTGGCAATTCTCTACTTGCAATTTATAAATAGAGTGTTTCTTCTAATCATATGACCCTCTCTCCTTGTTTTAAAGGATGTCACATGCTATAATACCTGCAGTATACTCTACCAGTCTAGTTTTCATTAAATATCAATACAGCGACATGTGGTTTGCCAAGACAATGTTTTCTTTTTATTGACAATAAGCAGTTCTAGTGAAACACAGATTAATCTTTCTCCTGTTTAGTTTTCATGTCACTCTGAAGGAGGTAAATACATAACATAACGAAAACAAAAAATAATTTTTGAAAGAGGAAAACTGTATTTTGAGTAACTTTTAAAGTGATGGAAGATACAGTTTCCAAGTTTTATAAGAATATACAACTTGGTGCAGTATGCAGTAGTGTAAAAAAAAAAAAAAAAAGAATGTCCCTAATTTGTTTCCCATTGAGATACTGGTACAAGAATCTGACATTGTGTTAATGTTGACCCAAAACTAAATTATACTAAACAAAATATCTCATTTTTAGTGTCTGTTTTCCAACTATATCATATTTATTTTGGGGCCTTCAGAATCCCGGAGGATAGTTTTAATTGCTCCCACAGAAGTGATACCAAATCCTTTTCTTCGGATACCAGCTGAATCAGAACAACACTGTTAAGCTCTTCTGCTGAATCATGGCAAACTAAATCTTGACCAACTTCAGGAGTTATGGTAGCAAAGAATTACCCATTGACTTGGATGGACTTGTGTGTTTTCATCTGAATTTAGCCTTCTAGGCCTACTTTATGCCTTGTAGAACAAAAAAATTGCTAGTAGACTGTACCTGCTCCCGAGTTCATAACTCTCTGAAAGTATATAATACATTTTGGGGTTTTACAACTGTGTATAATATGAACAATAATTTAGATAGCTTTCTGTGTGTTCAAAAAATTGCTATCATTAGAAATACTTACATGCTAGATTTTTATTTGGAATTTTTCTTGAACTTTTATGGGTGGGAAAAATTGCTGAAGAACTGTTTCTCCTTGGAAGTAATTGCTTACCAAAGGAGGAATTACTAGCTAGAATTAAGTTTAAAAGGGACAGCCTGCAATCAAGAGACCACTGGCATTAGCAGGTTTGCATTTATAATTAAGTTGAAATGATTTACTATTTTAAGCTAATTATATACATTATAAGTCAACATTATTACTTAGAAAATGTGAGTTTTCTCATAAACATTTGAATAATTGTAAACCAATCAAAGCACTGAAAAGATAGTATGTATGCCCAGCAGGGTAGAAAAAAGTTAAATCCAGCATACAGACTACATTTGAGACCCAGGATGTAAACCAGTCTTACTTAGGGAAAGGTCTGCATCATGTATAACAGAAGAAAGCCTTGGCTTTTCTTAGATTTAATAATTGCCGGTAAAGAAGTGGTTATTCAATGTAAGAATCATAATCTGGTGTTTAACAGATGAAGATTTCAACAGAAACAGCTAAACTTGTTTCTTACAGATAACAGATCTTCAGAAGATGAATTAATTTAAAAGAAGAGGACGCAGAAATTTTCCTCATTTTAAGAATCAACGGATACAGCTTTAAAATGAGTGATGATGCTCACCGTGGATAAAGAAGGCCTTACTCAATCAAAATCGTATCACAACCATAATGTGGTGTTGTTTGTCTCCTTGACTGTGGCTCTGAGAATGCAAACTGCCAAGTGACACCTGAAGCAGTCAGTGCTGGTGTTAGTTAAGACATCTTGAACTGTACTGTAGCTGTCCGCAGCCTAGCTTGCCAGCCTAAGCGAAGAACGATTGACGGTTTTGATTTATCCAGCACATTTTAGAAAGCAACATGAGGATGAAATGTAACATGCCTTAAAAGTGGCTTTTTCACCCTAAGGGTCATGAAAAGAATGTAGATAGATATCTACAGTGGAGATGCCTACATTTAACCATATGAATCCCATCAGGTTTGTTAAAAGACCATACCCAAAAGCTATTGAAGAGAGTTTTTGCAGTTCAGAGGACAAATATTGAATGATGTTTGGGGTTTTTGTTTTTTGGTTTTTGGTTTTTTTATAGGCATTCTTTTGTAAAGTTATAAGAATACATCTCACTGTTATGAAATACTATTGCCCAATTCTGTAGCTCAAAATAACTTCTGAGATAATTTCAGGTCAGTTCCAGAACCTGAAATGGAAGGGTAAGTTTCCATCAGAAAATGAGGACTAAACTGTATATTTAATCAGGCTATCTACCAGACAAGCAAGAAACATTGTCTGATGTGAGATAAACTGTGATCACTTGCATGAATAAAAATAATCGGAATACATGCTTATTGTCCCTGAATCCAAAGAATGATCCTTTACAGATAAGGTCTGTTGAATAGCCATGCATTTATTAAAGCTCTTGCGCTTTTGTGAGGATTTGTGCAGCAAAATACTTATCTGGACATTTTTTTAGCAATTCTCAGAGGAGTGAGTGTGTTTATGTGCTGTCAGAATTATTGGCTCTCAGTCATTATTTTCCTACGGGCTACCTTTTCACTCTGTTCGCCATGCTCGATGATCAGGGAGACTTCTCACTTACTGACAGTTTAGCCTCTGACTTTCCTAGCCTACTCAGGTTTCTATTAAGTTTCTGTCAAGTAAAAATCCTTCTAAATTGCCTGTACGATGGCTTAATATTATTATCATCTTACACAGAACATTGGTTAAGAGCTTCACAACATTGGTGATGGTATTCTTTCATTATCATGGTCTCTATAATTTTATTTTTCCTCTATTGACTTACCTTGTACTGGACTCTAAATGAAAGCTATTATTAATTCTACCTTCCCTCCCCCATCCTCTCACCCCTCCAAAAAAAATTTATCTATAATAGGATGTTTTAAAAAAAATCCAAGAAATAGTCAGACTTTTACTTTTTACTAGTTTAAGAAATGTCAAATGTAGCACTCATTCCTACAATATAAATCTCATAGAACTCTTTCTCTAATAACTATTTAAATGCAAAGACAAAATGTTGAATTATGAAGTCTGTTTTGATCAGCTATTGCAATTCTTCTGGCCTGTGCTGCAAAAGCCTAACAAAAAAACCCAGGAAGATAGATCACACCTGGACAAATATGCAATTTTTGGTTGTTAACGTCTTTTAATTCAAAAGAATAAGGAGAATTGTTTATCTTCAGTACAATGCTGCAATAGAGAACAGCTTACCTTTAATATTAGGTAAGAATTGTGCATCCTTTAATTGGTTAGAGAAAGAATTTACCAAGAAATAGTAGTGAAATTACTTTAATATTTTTAATTCAGAGCACCATTTTTTCCAATTTCTAGCCTCTGACTTGACTTCATAGTTCTGAACATATTCTCAAGTTGCTGTATTAATAACATGGGAATCAGAAAAAAAAACCAAAAAACAAACCCACACAAAAAACAAAACAGCTGTCTCATATTTGGCCTTAGGAAACAATCAAAACACAAACCAACAAAGAAGATTTCTACCTACTGGTTTTCATAGATGGTAAACTCACTGAAAACTATGAAAAATCACAGCTCTGAAAATTATACCATTTATTCTGGAGTCCAAAATGGATTTAGGAGTCATATCAAAGGGCTTAGGATTCAAATTAATTTTAATTCTTTTAAATTCTTTTTATATCAGACATTAGACACAGAATCACATGATGATTCAGGTTGGGAGGGACCTCTGGAGATCACCCAGTCCAACCCCTGCTGAAGCAGGTCATCTACAGCAGGTTGCACAGGATCACATCCAGGCAGGTTGGAATGTCCCAGAGAAGGAGCCTGCACGGCCTCTCTGGGCAGCCTGTGCCAGCGCTCTGCCACCGCCAAGGCAAAGAAGTTCTTCCTCATATTCAGGTGGAACTGCCTGGGCTGCAGTTTGTGCCCATTGCCCCTTGCCCTGTCACTGGGCACCACTGAAAAGAGACTGGCCCTGTCCTTTTGTGATATTTGTAGGCATTGCTCCGATCCTCTCTCGCTCTTCTCCAGGCTATAAAGGCCCAACTTTCTCAGCCTGTCCTCATCGTGGAGATGCTCCAGTCCCCTCATCTTCTCCATAGCCTTTGCGGGACCCTCTCCAGCAGTTTCCTCTCTCTCTGGAACTGGGCAGCCCAGCACCAGACACAGCACTCCAGATGCGGCCTCACCAGGGCGGAGCAGAGGGGGAGGGTCACCTCCCTCCACCTGCTGGCCCCGCTCCTCCTCGTGCCCCCCAGGATCCCCCTTGGCCACCTTGGCCACACGGGCCCACTGCTGGCTCATGGGCATATTGCTGCCCACCAGCACTCCCGGGTCCTGCTCTGCAGAGCTGCCCCCCAGCAGGTCACCCCCAGCCGGTGCTGGTGCACGGGGCTGTCCCTCCCCAGGTGCAGGACCCTACACTTGCCCCTGTTGAACATCATGAGGTTCCTCCCCACCCAACTCTCCAGCCCACCCAGGTCTCGCTGAACGGCAGCGCAGCCTCCTGGTGTGTCAGCTGCTCCTCCAGTTCTGTATCATCACTTCTCAAGGCTTGGCTTCTGCAAACATTAAGCATACGTGTTGCTTTACTTTTAGAATTCAAAATAAGATTATTTCTATGAATAAAACTCAATGTGTAAGTGCTTTCAGGATCACGAAATAAACCCCAAAGACCTGTACACATGTTAACATTTGGAATTTTAATCATTGTCTCTTAAACTTCAATACATATTAATCATAAATGTCTTTGTATAACTCAGACCTTTATTTACCGGCATTTCTTAGGACAAATACAATCTTGAAAACCAAATTACATACTGAAGTACTTCATAGTACCTTAGTAAGCTGTCCAGATTTGAGGGGCAGAGTTCCTGTTGTTGTTTTATGATGACACTGAAAATGATTGATTTGTCTGATTTATGAAATCTAATTCCATCAGTCCGTTAACAGCATTCAATCCCACTAATTTGTTCTGTTGCCTTCCCTGTATAGATTCATGTATACATTATACTGAGACACATTCATATATCTTAAATACAATGTTTAGCACATGTTCTCGTTGCATGCTACACCTGTTTTTAGAACCCACCATTAATAAAATCTGATGTTTTGGTAAAGGCAGAGTTATAGTTTATTTTCCTATTTTTAGAGATTTCAAAATTCCCTGTCATTTCACAACAGGAAAAACATGGACTGTTTTTTCTTTAATATATGTAATTTTCCATTTCAATATTTGTGTGGGAGAAGAAACATGCAGCTATACATTTCTCCTCTCAGAACCCCACTAATTTTTATCTACCAAGTTGTCAGGTTCTTATACTGACACATATACACAAGTATTTGAAACTTGTTAAACCCCAATCTAAAATTTCTTTTTCAAAGAAATAGGTCCCCATGATTCTAATAAGCTTAAAATTAGGTTTTAATTGTAAAAGAGGAATAGAATAACTTTGAGCAGACCAGAGATTTTGAAGCAAATAGGAATACGCTAAGAAGAAGCATAAAATTAAAGAAAGAAAATTTTAGGCTGTTCATGGGAAAACATCTCATCAAAGAACTCTTCTCAGATGTTTCCCAAAGGGATATTTGAAAACTGTAGTACTTGTTTAATTTACATTAGAGTGAGCAAAGGATCTTGAATATATAGACAGAATAATTTTGTTGTGATGGAAATTTGGACAATCCTGTGTAGTAGTATTAATTTTGCATTCATCAGGCTTTTTTAATAATTTCTCAAAATTACAAGTGTTTTGTTTTCTTTGTTATTTTTTTTCTGCACGGCTTTGATGTGAGTACACAGAAAGTTATGTAAGGACCTTCTTTACATGCACTCAGTAGCTTTCAAGATTAATGTAAAAAGCATGGGATAACATACCTATTGCGTGGAGAGGTCTTTAAATAAATAAATAAATAAAAACCCCCACCAGATTCAGTTGGAAGATAAGTTAATAGTCTAATTCTGCTGTTTAAGTAAATGCAGTTCAATTTAACATACAAAGAAGACCTATACAATACAAGTCTCTAAAGGATTTAGTTACTTGAGTTTTACAGTTTATAGATTGATAGTGAAAACGACTTCTGCATTATATGTATTTTTCTTTTCTTCTGCTAAATAAAAGATGTTTGGAATCTTTTGTGGGTTTTTTTGGCCAAAAGTTTTAAACTGGTATTGTACATATGTAAGGTTGGCAAGTTGAAATTAAGGAGGAAAATAATTCACAAAAAAGAAAACAAAAATGAAAATTTCTTTCCTTATCACTAATAATGAAGAGTGCATAATCCATTTCTGCAGTAACTACGACATTTTAAACTTCTTTTAATGGTTGGGAGAAAATTTTTTTTAGGTGAAAGAGGAGCTGGGAGAACCATATCTAACAGCTTCTAATTTATCTTTCCTGTAAACTCAGATGTTCTTTGTCAACACGGATTTCAAAATTACCTGAGTATCTCCTTGAATTAGGACCCCGGGTTACTAGATACAATACAGATTTTAATAACAAAGACTGCTTCTGTTGACCTTTGTTTTCTAAGTGTCCTGTGTTTTTCCCCTTTTTTGATTCATGATGGTTTTGAATAAATCACATTTTTGGCATTTCTCCACTTCACTTTCTATTCTGTTTTCCAACCTTTACTCTGTCCACCATTAATTTTACTATATAAGTTAATATAAAAGAAACATATAAGTAAAAAATATAGCAATTAAACTGATAATAAATTAGATGTGCAAGGGCATTAAGGTATCAAATTGTTCTTCACAGATCCTGTGTTTACAGTAACCTTGCAATATGACTGCATTTTTTAGAGTAAGCCCTTCAGCTTGATGCCTTCTGGTAAAATTCATGTCCTGATTTGGGCATTTGGTTTTGCAGGAAATGTGTGGGATAGCTGGCAATGAAAGAATGTGGTCCACAAAAGTAAACTGATTAAGCAGTTACCTAGTCATTTAGTTGCCAGTTCTAATTCTGCTTTGATTTCCCTAGGTGTTTTCTTGGAACATTTGGTTGAAAAACAGTTTTATTCACTCAGGCTAAGATAGGCTGAGCCTAGCAAATCAGGCAAAGCTGCTCACCAGCAGTAAAGACAACCTGATGAGAGTTGCTTACCCAGACAACATGGCTAGGTTGTATCTCCAGTTCTATCCCACCCCCTCTAGTTTGTTATCCCCTAGCAATCAAAAAGATCCTGGAATACAGCAGAAAATGTGCAGCAGTTAGAATTGGGTTCCCATTAATAATAAAATTTTAAAAAAGGTTAAAATAATATCTTATATTTCAGGTCCTCCATCCCAACAGTAGAGCAGAGCCTCGTCAGAAATAGCATAGAAGAAAGTTACTGTGGAAAGGACTAAGGTAGAAGAGACAATAGTCCATGCCTTCTTTATTAGAAAAAAAAACAATTTGTCATTGTACCTACATATATGAAAACTTATGTATAAGTGTATATAAATGCGTAACTCAAAGACTTTACCTTGGAAATGAAGCTGCTCATAATATTAATATATTTAGAAAATTCACTGTATTGCCCATCTATATCTTCTATGTAGGAAATAAAAGAAAAGGTGAACAGGGAATGATTAGTATAAATTAGTTTATCTTTCAGATGGAATTATTTGGGGGGAACAGATGTTATAGAAACAAATAATGTATTATGTGTGAATAAATACTATACATATACTCTAGGATTACAAAATAATATATTCATTATAACATGACTAGTATATATCTCCTTTCAGCTCTGCAAATTAGCCTGCCATGTATCTATTAGAAAAATTTTCCTTCTTAAATTACTGGGAATATAGTTACTTAAATATAAATATAAATATAGTAATGGGAAATAGTTACTTAAATTTAGCAATGATTGCTAAAATAAAAGTGATTGTGCATCAATGGAAATCTCTATAAGAGCTGATTACTTTGAAGCAATAGGCAATCTGACAGTTTAAAAAAAGGTTTTCTCTCAAACTGGAAGGTAAACTGCAAATGTTCCATTCTCTTTTCTTGAATATTTGTATTGAGAAATGCATAACATACATAAATATATATAATTTTTTTCCACTAATGAAGAAAAGATTCATATGATTCCTCATATACATGACATGGCTTTGCTGGAAATAACAGTTAAAGGGACTCTTGAAATGGCCAAGTTCCATACCTTTATTTGAAAACTGATTAAGTGTTACTACCCATGTGAGAAAAAGATATTATGCAAATAAGAATCTGTCAGCAAAATTTGTAAGTTCTATCTTGTAGAACACTGGTTTGAATAGGCTTCCATTACCTATTCAAAACCTGTAGAATGCAGTAATCAGTCCACATGCAGCTGCACTGTTACCTACCTGATTATGAAAGGGGTCATGATTGCAAACAATTCACGTCAGCACTTAGATGGTTAACCTGCAGGAACATTGCTATGAAGGCGTGACCAAGGCAAGGCCTTTTTAGATCCTTTGCTTAGACCAGTCATAAAACCCCAGACATCAACACCAACCAGCCAACCAACCAACCAAAAACAATTGGGGTGGGGGGGAGGAGGGAAGACAAAAGCCAAGCCTTTTTTTTGGTGTAGCTTTATATTGGTATTTATTTTATTTACATTACTGGTACCTAGGAACACTAACCGTAGAGTAGAATCTGCACTGTGCTAGGTACTATACAGATATAGATCAATAGGGTTGCACTTGACCCAGAGAAATGAAATCTAGCAAAGCTTGACATCTTGCAATATGAAGATGGAAAAGCATAAAATTTCTGAAGGTGCTGGAAAGATTATTGAAGAAAGAAATCAGTAACTAGATGCTTAAAATAATACCCTTAAGACTGTTTCCTCCTTTCTGAATTTTCTAAAGTAACGGTGAAACTAATTAAGTGTAAACTTCAAGTCGCATTCAGATGTGTTGCGTTTCTTCTAAATTTTCATTTTTATCTTGCCTACAAACAAATATTTGGGCAGGGAGGTCACACCAGTATAGACATACCCTTTTTTCTTTTTGCCCTAAGTCTGCCTTTCATGACAGGATTTCACGTTCTACTTGTTTAATATAATGATATCAGCAAAATGTTTGAGTTACAGCAGGTGGGAGTAAAGGAAGGTGATCTGGGCTAGTGTTTCTTAAAACATTTCTTTGAAGACAATTTAAGACCATACTGAGGTAGATGAAAGACAAAGTTTTCTAGGACACATAAATGACAAAATTTTTCTATGTCTTATCTGAGCTCCTCACTGTGTTTAGACTGTTATTCTTTTAAGACTTCTAGCTGTTTTCATGTTCTCTGTCTCCTTACAAAGAAACTTTGGGACATATAAGCCTCAAGTCCATTTCTCGCACAAAAATAATGTTTCATGTTGCAATTGAGTTGAACATCCATGGCGTAACCAACTATTCAACATGGAGAAAGTAGCCTAACTTCATATGTTGAAGTCAGACACCTGAACTCCTTCACTTTTTGACTAAAAAAGCAAGAAGAGGACAAGTGATACTGTTCACATATCTATATTTATAGTATAAGCTTATATTTACATAAATAAGTATGTATTTTTAAAAGTAAGAAACAGTGAGAAACAGACAGAAATCTATCTTTTTCTAGCAAATGAGTCCAGAAACAGATATTTCAGAGGCTCTGTTCTTATTAAGAGGTGTAATATTCTAGATTTAGTCCTGACAGTCTTAAAAAAAAAGAAAAATGTGTCTCATTTAACATTCCTGGTGTGAAGCTCAGGGATTGACCCCTCAATTCAAGATAGATTTCCCCCTTCAGAAACTACCACTCTGTTTGAAATGGGCCACTTTCATGGAGCAACTGCAGAGCAGCCTGATTAGTCACCTGTACGTACCAACTGGGTATTATACATCTTCACTTCCAAAACCTTATTCTGCTGAAGCACTGATAATTTGAATATCAGTAATACGATAAGATGATCTCCAGTTAGAGGTCAGCTGTAATGTTAGGTTTGCTGTGACTGTATTTCTGGCCGTATTTTCAACTTCCTCAGATCTCATCAACCCAAGTTAGTAAAGGAAATGAATTAGCTGCTCACTTCTGCTGAAGTCAGGATTTAATGCAATGACAGAAATGTAAAGTCTGTGTCACTGTTCATTTAGACCAACAGGTCCCAGTTTTATCATGTCACTGCAAATGCACAAATACAGATGTTGTGGTTTAACCGCAGCCAGCAACCAAGAACCAGGCAGCTGCTGGCTGCCTCCTTCCCTCCCTCCCTCCCTCCCTCTGCACCAGGGGGATAGGGAGGAGAACTGGAAAAAGGTAAAACCCTTGGGTCGAGATAAGAACAGTTTAATAATTTAAATAAAGTAATAACAATAATAGCAACAATAATAATTGTAATGAAGAGGAAAGGGAGAGAGAGGAATAAAATCCAAGGGGGGAAAAACCCCCAACAAAACTGAGTGATGCACACTACAGTTGCTCACCATCCACTGACCAATGCCCAGCCAGTCCCCCAGCAGCGATCAGCAGGCCTTGGCCAAGTCCCCCCATTTCTGTACCGAGCATGGCGTTCTACGATATGGAATGTCCCTTTGGCCATTTGGGGTCACCTGTCCTGGCTGTGTCCCCTCCCAGCTCGCAGAGCACAGGAAACTGAGAAAGTCCCTGACTCAGAGTGAGCACAGCTTAGCAACAGCTCCATCAGTGTGTTATCAGCACTGTTCTCATGCTGAATCCAAAGCGCAGCACTGCACCAGCTACTAGGAAGAAAACTAACTCTATCCCAGCTGAAACCCGCACAGTAGAATGTATTATCATATGGATTCATATCTATATCTCTTCATTACAAGGACACGAAAGTTTGAAATTTTTTTACTTCAATTCAGCAAGTTCGTGCCTCAATACAGGTATAGAATTAATGTTTCACAACAAAACTTCTTTTTTCTTCAGCATAGTCAGTTGTCATGGTAAACACTGCCTCTATAAAACCTCAGTGAAAGCATACTGAGGCAGGCAGGGATAGCGCTGACCGGGAGATTAAAAAAGTGAACATTTTCTGTTCCTGAGAAAAATTCTAGAAACAGCCAGATTAATAAAGAAAATTTGAGTTCAGATATGCATATGGCTATCATTACAGTTAGCAGTTTGAAGAATTAGATGCAGACGACATACAGTTTAATTATTCAGTAACAAGTAGGGTTTATAACTCATTCCAGTTAATAATGTTTGTAAAGATTATATAGATGGTATAAAACATACGTTTTGGAAATTAAAGTTCAACTTCTGAAGGAACTCCTTCAGAAGCTTCCAAAAGCCGCCAGTTAAAAGTCCAGAGATTCTAAATTACACTTGAAATAAACTTAGTAGACATTTTGATCTGAAATACTACTTCAGAGTATGCACAATTGTTGCCTGAGACTCTCAACCACTGTCTGATTTTTTATGCAAATATATGCAGATTATGCTATAATGTCAAGACAAAATAATGTCATTGCAAGTCTATAGAGATGGAATTATGAATAATAAGCTGAAATAAAATGAAATCAATTCCGGAGTGTGCCTATTGAAGTGATGCTACAGTGTCAAAATTATATTGGTAGATTTCCCTGCTGACCAAATTGTGATGTCCGGCCTTAAATAACAAATTGTAAGGCGATTAGAAATTCTCTTTTAGTGGTATTTATGAAAAAAAAAAAAAAAAAAAAGGCAACACTGAACAAGCTTATGGCATCCATCAGCTTTTCATGCTGTAAATTCTAAATCATACCTTCTCCTTCCTTAGTAATAGAAACCAAAATTGGGAAATTTAGATGTGAACTGAAGGCAAAATCCACTTTACTACTTCAGTTGTAATCAGAAAAGAAAAGGATGTATAGTCAGCTATAGGTTTTGCATAAAATGCCCTTGCATTGCACTCAACAAGCAGATCATTGCCCTGTTTCTAAAGTGTGTGGCTGGGATCTGGTCGGTGACTCTCAGAGCAGGATTTGACAGCTAGCTGCAGGAGCCTGGAGTAAAGGAAGGTGGAGTGTAATGTCTTAGGAAATGAGCCAAAGTAGCGACTGTTCATTTTATATAGACTGTCTTGCAGTATCTAACCTCTGCCGCAGCCACATTTGCCCAGCTTTTCTAAGAAATGGGGTGCAATGGTGGGAAGCAGGTAGCAATGTACCAAAGTCTAACCAAGGTTCACATGTTAATCTGTTCTAGGAAATAAGATGGACAATGATACCCTCCATCTGGACTAGGAGGCGCTTAGGTTCCTCTTAAACCCATAATTCATTGTGGTGCAGAGAGGTTTCTATACTGAACACAAAACTTTTCACCTTGGAGCATTTTCATTTGGACATAATGGAGAGGAGGAGGCACCAATGCAGGATACAGTTGTAATTAACTACCTATTGGAGTATAAACCAGTGCATAGGCTTACTAAATTCCAGTTATTCCGTGGTAATTCTCCAAATTTCTGCTCTAGACAAGAGAAATAAAAATTATATCAATCTTTTGTAAAAAGTGAGATCATTCTGCATTTAGAAAGGAGTTAAGACTGGCATGCGGTTACCACGGGGCAGCTGCTGCACTATGAATTCATATACCCAAAACAACATAAGACCACACCACAGATGCAGACTCAGACTATTTCAGCTATTACTTATCTAGTCTTCCTTATAGAAGTCTGAAGTGTTCAGGAAGAGGTAGTACCTCTTTTAAAAGAATGAAGCAGGATTTGGATAAAGGGAAAATTCTGCAGAATGGCCTCCCACTTCTTTGTTTTTTGCAAGTGGTGTGCACAAACTTCTTGAAGATTAAATTTCTTCAGGCATCTGCAGAGTTCAGCTTCTGCTAGTTCCTGTAACAGCCCCAGGATCTACCTTCGGCATAGTGTGAAGGATCACCTAGGAAGGACCTTGATCCAGTAGAGCTGCAGACAACTCTGGCAGTATAGTCAAACATCGTATGATGGAAATACATATCATACTGAAGCAGTAGAGGATATTTATTTTCAATACTAGTCATGAAAATAATTGTTTTCACACTCCAGTACAAAGATAAGAAAATACCATGAAGATGTATGGGGGTTTTGTGTTTTTTTTGTGGTTATTTTTTTTTCATCGCTGCTAATGTTGAAAGCTTCATTTTCTATTCTGACTCATTTGCAACCCACAGATTTGGCAAGTTCTAGATGATTTCCAAGCACTTTGGTCTAGATCCGGTGATGAAGAGTCAGAATTGTGAAATAAAAAAAACAAGGAAAGCTGGTGACATGCTGCCCCTGCACTGTCATTGCATGGGCAGGCAGAAACAGGGAGGTAGCATAGCCAGGCTGAAGCAGATGACAGTCTCATTACTGGCTTCTCAATGGTTTTGATTAACTAGTAAAGTAGTCCCTAAATTGTCATGAAATACATGAACACTGAAAATAAAGTCGTAACAGTTTAGAATACCCAAATAGCATAATTAAAGGTGTGAAACATGAATTTTACTTAGTGAGTTTCCATCCTAAAGTATTTTGAGCCTGATTAAGCCATTTTTGTATTTTTACATTTCTGGTTATGCATGCTTAAATATTGAAATATGACACCTAATTATGCAGATAATATTAAAGTCTAATTATGACTTACTCTTGGTGCTAAGGAAAAAGTTATATGTACACCTCTTTGGTGGCAAGTGAATTGATAAGAAGGAAGTAATTGCTTTAGCTTACTAGAGTAAGAACATTAGAAGCAGTCATTCAGTAAGCATAATGATTAATTTTAATTGAAATCCATAAGATGTAAAGGGTTAATAGATTTCACAAAGTCCATCATGATTTTACGTTAGGCATTTCCTTGAATTGTAGACATACTCTTAAATTCTTCGTAGCTTAGACAACATTCAGATTTTGCAGCATATATCTTTCACATGTTCACATACACCCTTTTCTGTGTATTAATATTATGACTTCCAAGCTCCATGTAGGTCTCCCAGACACTTTTCTAAATTTTCACTTTTTTGTGAAAGTTTTACATGTTAATTTAATGTCCCTAATTTACAAGCCCATTTACATGCTAATTTGAGAGATAGTAATTAGCAATGAAAAATCTGTGTTTTCATCATATAGTTGCATTCTTTGAAATACTGTCCTACCTAAAAAAAAACCCAACACCAAATCTACAATGATATGGACTTCCTATAAAACCATGATGACACTGCAGTTGAAATACCAAAGCCAGACCTGGAATTAGTTAACCATTATCCTACTTCATTTCCTTGTCCTCCTGCACCCTTTCTCTTTTGTGTTTGACAAATCATCAGTAGAACAGTGTAGCTGTGTGGCTGCCAAATACATTCTTCTGTTGAAAGGAAATGAAGCAAAGAAGATATATTTCCAACCACATAAAAACAGTATCTCTTAAAATTGCAGACATGAATTTCAGATTGTTTGCTGCTCTTTGCTGCTCTTTTTTCCTCAGAATAGAAAAAAGCGTATGTGGAAAAAGAGCATGTCTAGCCTGCAGGTTTGTCAGATGATGAAAATAAGTGGTTGTATAGTATCTTCTGTTATATCAAAGGATTCTAAACTTCTGTTAAGTTAACACAAGTTCATATTAGAACACTGTGGGACAAAATTGTCTGGAGCCTTATTTCACCAGTTTTAATGGAGAAACTTCACAGAATGAGTTTGTTGTGTGTAAAGCTTTCTGTATAAGGTAATCATGTTGTCTGGATTGACTAGTAGGAATGCTACAATAACAGTACAGAACTATAAAATCAACATGACATCTAAGAATAGCAACACTAACACTATAGATCTTGGTCTTCTTATTAGTCCTGTCTCCTCAGGTTCCTCAAAATGCATGTCCTTAGACAGCTGATGAATCTGGTGTATACAAAACAAATCAGAAAGTTCCACGACTTGCTGATATAGTAGAAAAATTAAAGCACTCAAAAAATTATCTCTGCTCTCAAAAACCAAAAAACAAACAAACAAAGATCAAAGTCTTTGTGGTTTGTTGGTAGATTTAGGTACAGAGAAAAAGAATTTCATTCCACAGTCACACAACTATTAGGCAAACTTTATTCAAAAATCTGCACATTTTCACATTTATTGTGTGTCCAGACCTACAAATTTTATGTTGGGAAAAGAAGAAAACTATGAACTCCTTGAAGAAAACCCAACAAAAGAAAAACCAAAAAATTCCACAACACCAACAAGAATAAAAAATCCGAGCCAGAAGTCTTTAGGGCAGAAATTATTGCCAGCATTCAAGGCTGACGTTATTTATATACTGATTTCAGATGTATGCCAAGTAAGTATTCCAGGAACTTTAACTTCATTATCATAATTAGTATGCAATTGACCACTGAAACTAGAAATAGGATTTTTCCAAGTAAACATTAGGAAATTATTACAGTCATTATAAATTTAACTCCAGGCTGTATAAAAAAAAACCAAACCAAACATATATAGAACTGAAGATAGTCTTGTTCTGTAAGCACCATTTATGATGCTCTGATAATCTTCATGAAAAATAAATATCTCAGAGAAAATGTTCTCACTAACCATACATCTTTGAAGATAGTATGTTTCTTCCTGCTATATGATTTTGGACAACTCCATTGATTTCACAGTTTTGTTTAAGATATTTCAGAATGACTATTAATTCAGACTAATATCCTGGTCTACGTATGCATAATTAGCGGGTTATGTTTTCCACATATGTACACATAGTTTTGGATGGAAGTGGTTTGAAAACTGCTGAATTACATTAAAAAACAACCTGGTCATAATTTCTTCAGTAAAATAAATATAGCAGACTCCCAAATAATTTTCCTATTTATGAATATTTTAAGCTTTTACTTGTGTAAAATGTTTTAAGCATTAAAGGTTTTTTCAAGTAATTTTTACAGGGATATTTTTTACTGATCACATATAGTCTTGCTATTATAGACCTGCTTTTTATTCAGGTGTTAAAAATCTTGACAATCTAAAGGTTTCCACAGTGTACCTGTACCAAATTCTGGCCAGATAAGTATTCACCACCTGCACCTGGTTAAAGGAAAATATCTTCACTATTTTTGTGAAAATCTTTTAATTAAAATTAATGCACAGTAACCAGGAATATGGTGAGTACTATCCCGAAATATTTATTTTTGCAAATGTACCTCATTGTCAATTTGCATTATTTGTCTTCACTTTTGTATGATCTACAAAGAA
>NC_051210.1:3359477-3399499 GCF_015220075.1 Falco rusticolus
AAAGTGAGATCATTCTGCATTTAGAAAGGAGTTAAGACTGGCATGCGGTTACCACGGTGGAGCTGCTGCACTATGAATTCATATACCCAACAACACATAAGACCACACCACAGATGCAGACTCAGACTATTTCAGCGTATTACTTATCTTAGTCTTCCTTATAGAAGTCTGAAGTGTTCAGAAGAGGTAGGACCTCTTTTAAAGAATGAAGCAGGATTTGGATAAAGGGAAAATGTCTTGCGAATGGGCCTCCCATTCTTTGTTTTTGCAAGTGGTGTGCACAAACTTCTTGAAGATTAAATTTCTTCAGGCAATCTGCAGAGTTCAGCTTCTGCTAGTTCCTGTAACAGCCCCAGGATCTACCTTCGGCATAGTGTGAAGGATCACCTAGGAAGGACCTTGATCCAGTAGAGCTGCAGACAACTCTGGCAGTATAGTCAAACATCGTATGATGGAAATACATATCATACTGAAGCAGTGAGAGGATATTATTTTCAATACTAGTCATGAAATAATTGTTTTCACACTCCAGTACAAAGATAAGAACATACCATGAAGATGTATGGGGGGTTTTGTGTTTTTTTTGTGGTTATTTTTTTTTCATTCGCTGCTAATGTTGAAAGCTTCATTTTTCTATTCTGACTCATTTGCAACCCACAGATTTGGCAAAGTTCTAGATGATTTCCAAGCACTTTGGTCTAGATCCGTGTGATGAAGAGTCAGAATGTGAAATAAAAAAACAAGGAAAGCTGGTGACATGCTGCCCCTGCACTGTCATTGCATGGGCAGCAGAAACAGGGAGGTAGCATAGCCAGGCTGAAGGCAGATGGACAGTCTCATTACTGGCTTCTCAATGGTTTTGATTAACTAGTAAAGTAGTCCCTAAATTGTCATGAAATACATGAACACTGAAAATAAAGTCGTAACAGTTTAGAATACCCAAATAGCATAATTAAAGGTGTGAAACATGAATTTTACTTAGTGAGTTTCCATCCTAAAGTATTTTGAGCCTGATTAAGCCATTTTTGTATTTTTACATTTCTGGTTATGCATGCTTAAATATTGAAATATGACACCTAAATTATGCAGATAATATTAAAGTCTAATTATGACTTACTCTTGGTGCTAAGGAAAAAGTTATATGTACACCTCTTTGGTGGCAAGTGAATTGATAAGAAGGAAGTAATTGCTTTAGCTTACTAGAGTAAGAACATTAGAAGCAGTCATTCAGTAAGCATAATGATTAATTTTAATTGAAATCCATAAGATGTAAAGGGTTAATAGATTTCACAAAGTCCATCATGATTTTACGTTAGGCATTTCCTTGAATTGTAGACATACTCTTAAATTCTTCGTAGCTTAGACACATTCAGATTTGCAGCATATATCTTTCACATGTTCACATACACCCTTTTCTGTGTATTAATATTATGACTTCCAAGCTCCATGTAGGTCTCCCAGACACTTTTCTAAATTTTCACTTTTTGTGAAAGTTTTACATGTTAATTTAATGTCCCTAATTTACAAGCCCATTTACATGCTAATTTGAGAGATAGTAATTAGCAATGAAAAATCTGTGTTTTCATCATATAGTTGCATTCTTTGAAATACTGTCCTACCTAAAAAAAAAACCCAACACCAAATCTACAATGATATGGACTTCCTATAAAACCATGATGACACTGCAGTTGAAATACCAAAGCCAGACCTGGAATTAGTTAACCATTATCCTACTTCATTTCCTTGTCCTCCTGCACCCTTTCTCTTTTGTGTTTGACAAATCATCAGTAGAACAGTGTAGCTGTGTGGCTGCCAAATACATTCTTCTGTTGAAAGGAAATGAAGCAAAGAAGATATATTTCCAACCACATAAAAACAGTATCTCTTAAAATTGCAGACATGAATTTCAGATTGTTTGCTGCTCTTTGCTGCTCTTTTTTCCTCAGAATAGAAAAAAGCGTATGTGGAAAAAGAGCATGTCTAGCCTGCAGGTTTGTCAGATGATGAAAATAAGTGGTTGTATAGTATCTTCTGTTATATCAAAGGATTCTAAACTTCTGTTAAGTTAACACAAGTTCATATTAGAACACTGTGGGACAAAATTGTCTGGAGCCTTATTTCACCAGTTTTAATGGAGAAACTTCACAGATGAGTTTGTTGTGTGTAAAGCTTTTCTGTATAAGGTAATCATGTTGTCTGGATTGACTAGTAGGAATGCTACAATAACAGTACAGAACTATAAAATCAACATGACATCTAAGAATAGCAACACTAACACTATAGATCTTGGTCTTCTTATTAGTCCTGTCTCCTTCAGGTTCCTCAAAATGCATGTCCTTAGACAGCTGATGAATCTGGTGTATACAAAACAAATCAGAAAGTTCCACGGACTTGCTGATATAGTAGAAAAATTTAAAGCACTCAAAAAATTATCTCTGCTCTCAAAAACCAAAAAACAAACAAACAAAGATCAAAGTCTTTGTGGTTTGTTGTAGATTTAGGTACAGAGAAAAAAGAATTTCATTCCACAGTCACACAACTATTAGGCAAACTTTATTCAAAAATCTGCACATTTTCACATTTATTGTGTTTCAGACCTACAAATTTTATGTTGGGAAAAGAAGAAAACTATGACTCCTTGAAGAAAACCCAACAAAAGAAAACCAAAAAATTCCACAACACCAACAAGAATAAAAAATCCGAGCCAGAAGTCTTTAGGCAGAAATTATTGCCAGCATTCAAGGCTGACGTTTATTTTATATACTGATTTCAGATGTATGCCAAGTAGTATTCCAGGAACTTTAACTTCATTATCATAATTAGTATGCAATTGCCCACTGAAACTAGAAATAGGTATTTTTCCAAGTAAACATTAGGAAATTATTACATGTCATTATAAATTCTAACCCAGGCTGTATAAAAAAAAAACCAAACCAAACATATATAGAACTGAAGATAGTATTGTTCTGTAGCACCATTTATGATGCTCTGATAATCTTCATGAAAAATAAATATCTCAGAGAAAATGTTCTCCACTAACCATACATCTTTGAAGATAGTATGTTTCTTCCTGATATATGATTTTGGACAATCCATTGATTTCACAGTTTTGTTTAAGATTATTTCAGAATGACTATTAATTCAGAATAATATCCTGGTCTACTTATGCATAATTAGCGGGTTATGTTTTCCACATATGTACACATAGTTTTGATGGAAGTGGTTTGAAAACTGCTTGAATTACATTAAAAAAAACAACCTGGTCATAATTTCTTCAGTAAAATAAATATAGCAGACTCCCAAATAATTTTCCTATTTATGAATATTTTTAAGCTTTTACTTGTGTAAAATGTTTTAAGCATTAAAGGTTTTTTCAAGTAATTTTTACAGGGATATTTTTTACTGATCACATATAGTCTTGCTATTATAGACCTGCTTTTTATTCAGGTGTTTAAAAATCTTGACAAATCTAAAAGGTTTCACAGTGTACCTGTACCAAATTTCTGGCCAGATAAGTATTCACCACCTGCACCTGGTTAAAGGAAAATATCTTCACTATTTTTGTGAAAATCTTTTAATTAAAATTAATGCACAGTAAACCAGGAATATGGTGAGTACTATCCTCGAAATATTTATTTTTGCAAATGTACCTCATTTGTCAATTTGCATTATTTGTCTTCACTTTTGTATGATCTACAAAGAACATGTGTTTCAGCTTTGAAATCCAGTCTGCTAGTGGAACCTGTAGATACTTCTTGGACTTCCAAAATATTTCTTACATCAGTCCGCAGCAGCAGGCAAGATGGTGACCATCGTTCAAACATCCCCCAAGACTAATTTTTAAAGCATAGGGTCTATGTGATGGAGTTTGGTAACAGAAGCACAGCACAATCCAATTAGAATATCAATTTCTGAAAGGGAAATGGGGGGCGGGGGGGGTGGGAGCAGGGCAGAGAAGAGTGTGGAGACATAAATAAAATCCTACACTTTTTTTGACTGGCCTTCCTAGTACTATTTATTTTTATATATGTCTAGTGCCAGTTCACAGTTACAGAAATATTACTCATGGCATACTTGCACTATTCCCTGCCCCAACCATTCAATACTCTCTTCTCGCTTTCTGTCACCTCCAGATTTTTTTTTACTGTGTTTTTCTCCATTCTTCTCAGCCACTTAATACCACAATAACTGCTGTGTCTTTCCTGCTATTTTTATTTAACCTATGCATACCACTCAGGTAACCCATCAATTAACAAACAAACAAACAAAAATACCCTGGGGGAATAGTGGTGTTTGTAATCTTATTGACTGAAATTCTGCCACCGTTAAAATCTATGGGAGTTCTGCAATTGATTTCAACTGAGCCAAGATTTCACTCCCAGTGTATTGAGGTAACATCAGCAGCACACAGAGGGAGCTAAATTTGAAAACACAAGGTTTTCTAATTAAAAGCTCCCTTTCAGGTAATTGACTTAAGCACAAACAATCTGCAAAATTAATTCAAGTGACACGGAGACTGTTTTTCAGTTGTCTGTCTATCACTTGATGGCAGAGGATGGCACCCAATTCACAGCATGATTCAAGATGTCATAGCTTTCTTTAGTAGGAAGTACACAACCACTAACCTGTGTTTATACCTAACGCACCATAAATGAAAAGAACATTCCTGATATTAAAGACACCCTACCTGATGGACAAAATACCATGTGATTCCACAAACAAAGAACCATTCATTTACAACTTGCATTTCGTGACAGTCAAAACCCCCTGTCAATCACGGTCTTTTCTTGCTTTATATTAAAATCACCTTTTTTCCAAACGCAAGAATTTTCTTGCAGTAAGCAAGGACAGGGTGACTTATTAACTGCTGTAAGGGTGCTAAGCATTTTTCACATTGCTGTTCTGAGACAAGAGCGGAAACCATAAAAACCCAAGAGAATCATCTCATAGAGGTTGTCAGTGGTGTAGCATACATCATTTTATAGAAAGAAATCACTTCCTTTAATCTGGATGTATATTTACCATAAATTCTCTGGCACAATTTTGCAATATCACAGACAGGTGTGGGTGTTACTGTGAGCAACCCGAGTTACATTCCAGTTTGCTGCATATAGTATGTAATAAAATAGAATCAACTCCCTTTCTTAATATCCCATATCATGTTTCATGTTGCTGTGTCTTTTGAGACTGTCTCTTTCTGGGAGACTCAGAATAACAGTAAAATGAAAATCCCAGCTCAGACAAAGGTCATTTATTTGGGTGATGTCTGGAAACAATGTAACATCATTGGTTTTATTAGTACTGTACTTGTCTACTGATTTTTCCTTTTTGTTTTTTATGTTTACATTTTCCTCAAACATATTATCATGCTGGTTACACACTGACTCTTTTTTTCTCTCTAGGAAAAGTCCTTTTTTTATTATTTTTTCTCCCCATCTGAGTCCCCCTACACCAACCCCATTGCCCCAAGAAATTTCATTTTAATAGTCTTCCTCAAATCTTGTTATTTCCTTGTTGATTTTTAGTTTTAAGCCTAGGACACTGGAGCTGTTCTTGGAACTGTTACTTAGCTTTAAGGCAAGATCAGGAACAGATGCATTTTTAAAAGGACTGATCAGACCATGGAAGAAAAAAAATAATAATGAAGAAACGTAAACCATGAAATGAAATGCTCAATAAAATAAAGCAAGCTGAAGCATAGCTGTAAACCTGGTCTTACACAAAGACAGAGCACTGAAGCTGGCAGGCTCAGACTGCCGCTTCACAAGATCCCATCTCCTTTGTGCTGAGCACAACTACAAGGGGGACACACTCTAAGGTCATGATGAGGGCAACTTGGGTTTGACTTCTCCATTCCACAAAGCTGGAAAAAAAAAAAGAATCATGTGGTCAGCATATTCCTCTGAACAACTCATGTTTGTTAATTAAAAGTTGTTTTCTCATCTTTTTTCTTTCAGCCTAATATCTTTCTGTCGAGTCAAAACTGCTGATCTGATCATTCCCTTCAAAGTGACTGGCCTCATTGAAGTCACAGGAAAAACTCCTCTTAGCTCCAATGAGAGAAGGATGTCTCCCTGAGTCCTCAGAGTGCACATCCCACCTAGGCAGTGAAGCAAACAAACAAAAAACCTGCGTATAAATCTGCACAGCTATGTTTGACCTCTGCTTTGAACTAACTGGAGTTATTTCATGCTATAGTTATCCTATATTATCTTTTCGTTGTTATAATTCATGTCACTTTTTTAAATTACATTAAGCCTAAGGGTGTTTTAGAGGTACGAGAAAAATTGTTTACCTGTAACTAAGTAGATGTGTAGCAATCCCTCTGTTGGGGCACTTTTTCTGTTTTTCTCACAGTGGCACACTAGTACTTGCTGGCTCCATGAGCCTGTCTGAGCCCTCCTGTCTCCCCTCTCACTTCAGATTTGCAGTACTTATCTTTTCATATATTCCTGATTACTCACCGCCCTGCTTAATTTTTAAGGTCTTTATTGTTACTGTCTTCCAAACTTAACATCCTTTTGAACAGCTCATCTAACAAAAATCTGTAAATGGTTACAAATACATAAAAGTAGCTACAGGTAAAACTCAAGCTGTTGATGCATGAACAGAACAGATTACACCTCTGATGTAGGACTTCTCAGAATAAGAGTGGGATTTTTCAAGAGATTTCATGTCAGTGTGAGCAGCTGGGCTATATGATCAGTGATACTGAGTTTCTAAAGCTTTTTAAAAGAAAAGAAGATGTTGCAGAAATAGCTATGGCATTACAAATACTTCAACACTTCTGAGCACCATGGAGAAATAAACTGTTTTTCTCAGAAAGTTGGTCTTACAAGGAGCTAAATGTTGTTTGAAATGATCTAATACTTTCAGTGGATTTTCAGCTTTCCACAGATTTAAGTCTGTTCAACAATTCTTTTTTGTGTTCACACCACTCAGCTTGGTATAGTTATTGCTGTTCATTAGGACATCATTGCAAATATCTTCACCTTTAGGATGCTGAGACTTATCCAGATGATCAAAATGTCTTCTCTATCATATATAAAACTTCTGAGGACTTGTAAAGAAATCACTGGCTGAATGCCATTTTTGTACATCATCCATATATACTTTAAGTCAGGGTTCCATTTAAGATTTGTCTTGCATTAACACCCTCCCAGACACACCAAAAATCAAAACCAAAAACCCAACAAAAACCCAAAGTAAGGATTTGATGCACCCCGACCCTGTGCCCGTGAACAATTATGCTATTTCAAAATATTCAGTCAATTTCCTTATTTCCTTCCCAATTACCTGACAGATTTACTGCTTTTATCCTCTGAGTTTATGCAAAGAACAGATAACATTGATCATAAGAGTAAAAAATTTCGCATTACTTCAAAGACTGAAGGGTTTAAAAATGTGGTTGTTATCTGAATAGCTTTTTCATCTCCCACGCACACATGTATAGAATTTCCATTTTACAGATATTGAGGTTGCATAATTAAATAAATATACTCTTTTTTTTTTAAGCTATGAATGACAGGACTTGGAATACTTCCAATGGTGGTAGGGAATAACAAGGCAAGAATTTAGCTTCTCTAAAAATTTGTATTTCTTTTTTCCCCCATGAAAACGAAATTACTGAATTAGAAAGAACCTGTGCAAATTCTGCAGTCCATTCTTTTGTATCATGTTAACACCAGTGGTACGCAAGTGACTTTTAAGAAATGTTTGTTTGACCTGTCATTAAAAACATCCTATTGTGGAGATCTGCTGTCCTCCTTAACCACTTTTCACCCATTGTCTTTATGATTATTTTAAATTTTCCTGATGTTTAACCTAAACCTTCTTACATCTGTTGCATATCCTTTTGCTTTGCAGGTGTATTTTCAATATTTGTGGGCCTGCACTGGGTTGCCCCTTCATTTTCATTTGCCCAGACTAAACAGGGCTTTTTTATTTTTAGTGTCGTTTTTTTCTGTTTTCTTTAGTCTTCCCTTATGTATTCTTATCTTTTTTTTTTTTACCTGAAAAAAAAAGTCTTGCAAACATTCCAGTAGTGAATTCTCGTCCTTTCTGTGGACATCTTATTTCTGATAAGAATACAACTCTTCACTTGTCTTTTGAGTTTTGTTCTTTCATTAGATTATTTTCCAATTAATGAAGATCACTTTAAACCTTAACCTTATCTTCCAAACTGTTGCTGATTTGGTACCATTTGCAAGTACAACATAAAAGCTCCCTTCTGCTAGAATGCTTAACTCAATAATCAAGAAAATACCAGGTAATACCTTGGTCAGACTAGATCTCATCTGAAAAGTCTTTCTGGTATGACAGCAAAGCAGTCAAAATTACTATGAAAATAGAATTCTACAAAAAGATTTATACCCCAAATATGGGTGTTTCAATAGATTATATTTTCCTAATTTGCTTGTAAAATGTCACATGAGAAAGTCAAAAGTGTTAATGATGTCAAAAAAAAAGGCAGTCACTGTTTCACCTTTATTTGTAAGGTCATTAGGTCTGTCATAGATATAAAGATGAGAATAAGAACCAGTGTGACATGATTGGTTCCTGACAAGTCCATGGTGACTGGCATATATTTTGCTACCTCCTAAGTGCAAATAACTCGCAGTTTGTTGCTGCATTTCTAAGTCTGGTATTGCTGTATTTACTAGGTTGTAACATTTCCTAGAATTGAAGACCAAGAACCCCTCTTAAAAGTGGAGAAGTGGAAGAAAATAACTTGTTTCTTTGAACATTTTTCCCTGTTAATGGAATAATATCTCTTGTTATGAAGTTATGGTAGGACTTAGAAGTTGCTGTGGCAACATCTTACTTTATCAGAGTGAATATCACACCATTTGCCGATGTCCTTCCTCCATCATCTTACCACACTTTGAAAGCTGTCCTCATATGAAAACAAAGAAAAATTAAGAGATTTGTAAAGACTCACGGGAGTTTAACTGGACAGTATCCCAAATTCTGCTGCTTTCTGACAGAAACATCATGTCTTGTGTAATACAGGAATTATAGCAATGCTTTTGGGGGGGTGGGTGGTGGTGGCACTAGTAATCATTTTTCACCCCATGCTTTTCTACCACTTCTGAAGACATTCAAGGAAACAGTAAAGGCAAGAAAAAGTAGACATGGTGAATGTTGCTGCTGATCATTTTGTTAATAAGCAAAATCTGCCACAGTTTTCAAGCACTGACACAGCTAGATTTTCCCGTTGGAGATCTTAGGGGCTTCCAGGATGTGAAAAGTTAAGGGCAGGCACTTGTGTAATTCCTTGGTGTCAATGCAAGGTGATGTTAAATTTCCAGGGAAAGAAGAGCTGAGCTTCTGTTGCCTTGGATCTCACACTGTTTCCAGGATTTCTGAACAGATATAATCACCTACAAATATCAACATGTTCTGATTTACGTGGAGTAAGTGACTACATCAGTGGACAGTGACTACAATGGTGGACAAGGGAAGAGCTACAGATGTCATCTATCTGGATATCTCTAAGGTCTTTGACACAGTCCCCCACAACATTTGAACAGATACGGATTTGATGGATGGACTGCTCAGTGAATGAGGAATGTGTTGGATGGTTGTGTCCAGAGCATAGCGGTCAACAACTCAATGTCCAGATGGAGATAAATGACAAGTTGTGTCTGTCATGGTCTACACTGGGACCAGTAATGTTCAATATCTTTACCAGTGACACAGACAGTGGCATCGAGTGCACCCTCAGCAAGTCTGCAGATGACACCAAGCTGTGTGGTCTGGTTGCTGGAGGGATGGGATGCCATTCAGAGGGACCTGGACAAGCTTGAGAAGTGGGCCCATGTGAACCTCATGAGGTTCAACAAGGTCAGGTGCAAGGCCCTCTACCTGGATTGGGGAAACTCCCAGTATCAAGACAGGTTGTGGGCTGAGGGGACTGAGAGCAGCTCTGCAGAGAAGGACTTGTGGGTACTGGTGGATGAACAATTGGACACGAGCCAGCAGTGCACACTTGCAGCCCTGAAAGCCAGCTGTGTCCTGGGCTGCATCTAAAGAAGCTTGGCCAGCAGGGCTTGAGGGAGGTGGTTCTGCCCCTTTACTCTGCTCTGGTGAGACCCCGCCTGGAGTGTTGCATCCAGCTCTGGAGACCTCAGTACATGAAAGACATGGACCTGTTGGAGCAAGTACAAAGGAGGGCCACAAAAATGACCAGAATACCTCTCCTATGCAGAAAGACTGAGACAGTTGGGTTTGTTCAGCCTGGAGAAGAGAAGGTTCCAGGGAGACTCTATGGCTGCCTTTCAATACTTGAACTGGGTTTATCAGAAATATGGGGGCAGAAGTTTTAGTAGGGCCTGTACTGACAGGACAAGTGGTAATGGCTTTAAACTAAAAAGGGGTAGATTTACACCAAATATAAGGAAGATAATTTTTTATGATGAGGGTGTGGAAACACTGGAGATTGTCCAGCAAGGTGGTAGATGTCCCATCCCTGGAAACACTCAAGGTCAGGCTGGACAGTGCTCTGAGCAACCTGCTCTGGTTAAAAGATATCCATGCTCATTGCAGGAGGGTTGGACTAGATGACCTTCAAAGGTCTCTTCAAACCCAAACCATTCTATGATTCTACAATTCTATGATAACAAAGAAAGGGTTTTCTGACAGAAAATAGCTGACAAAATATTCAAATTAGACAATATGTAGAAAAATTGGCATAGAACATGCAGATGGACAAATGATCAAGCAGTACTTTCAGTGTGCCGAAAGATACCAAAATTTCAATTTTAAAGTGAGTAGTGGTTTATAAACATGAAGATACTTATCTGAAGAGCTATGTAGTACATTAAGGTATGCACAGAGAGCAAGAATATGTTTCTTCTGCCAGACAAATTGAGTCCTGCAACTCCAAGTATCATAGACTTCACCACTGGACCTCATCCTCATCTGGTGCAGATTGTCTTCATCTTCACTACACTTTTGGAATTTTTCTCTTCTTTTTTATTTTCTGTGGTTTCTCTGTGATTAAAGACAAACTTATAATTTGTTTGGGATGTCCCCCCTTTAGGACCTGAGTTACAGTCAAATGGTCAGAAGTAGGATGACGTTATGGGAACTGCAGCAAGACACAGAGTGTGCAGCTTCCTAAGATGGAGGGAACCAGAACTGGTGGGAGCTTGTCCATCCCACCTTTAAGTAAGTAAATAACTATAAATACTTGTAGTGGATTGACCTTGGCGAGCTACCAAGTACCCACCCAGCTGCTCTATCAGTCCCCCCTTCTCAACAGAAGGGAGGAGAGAAAAAATTATTAAAAGCTCAGGGGTTGAAATAAGGACAAAGAGTTCCTTACCAATTACCATCTTCCCGGATTCAGCTTCAATCCTAATTTCTCTGCCTCTTCCCCCTGAAGTGGCACAGGGGGACAGGGAGTGGGGGTTGCAGTCAGTTCATCGCACTCTGTCTCTGCCACCCTTCCTTCCTTCCACACGCTCTTCCCCTGCTCCAGCATGGGGCTCCTCTCAGGGGAGACAGTCCTTCCATGAACTGCTTGAACACGGGTCCTTTCCACAGGGTGCGGTACTTCAGGAATCAACTGTTCCAGCATAGGTCCTACATGGGGCTGCAGGTCCCGCCAGGAGTCTGCTCCAGTGCAGGCTCTCCATGGCCTGCATCTTCCCTTAAGGCACATCCATCTGCTCCAGCATGGGGTCCTCCATGGGCTGCAGGGGGACAGCCAACTTCACGAGAGTCTTCCCTATGGGCAGCAGGAGAATCTGTCTGGAATACCTCCTCCCCGCCTCCTGCACTGACCTTGGTGTTAGAAGAGATGTTTCTCTCACGTATTCTCACTCATCTCTTCCAGCTACTGTTAGGCAGCGTTTTTTACCCTTCCTTAAGTATGTTATTATGGAGATGCAAACTCTTGCTGATGAGCCCAGCTTTGGCCAGGGGTGGGTCCATCTTGGATCTGACTGGCATCGGTTCTATCGGACATAGTGGAAGCTTCTGGCATCTTCTCACAGAAGCCACTCCTGCTGCTCCCCTGCTACCAAAGCTTTGCTGTGTAAACCCAACACGATACAATTTCTTGTATTGCATCCCAGGTAGAAGATTCCTGTACCCCTGCTTGTACCAGGTGGTCATATTGTGTTTTATTCCAGACATAAACCTACTGATTACACTATGTTATTTACATTTGCATCTTTTGCTAAGACAGAATAGTCATTAGACCAAAAAACAGTAGGATTACTGAAATCTTAGGTCACTTAGCTTTTTTTAAAGTAGCAATTGCAGTATCATAATTACTCAAATTTAAATGTCCATATTGACTCCAAATTAGTTAAATGACTTAGCAATGTGGCTTCTTTTTCACATCATGACTGCCCTTATCTTTTTAATCTGCATGTTCTGTTACACCCTGCAAGAGTTTACCAACTTCTGTTCATGTGCTTAATGGTAGCTTTCTCTGCCGTAGTTTATGATGAATAATACTTGTTAAAATAAGGACTACTGTGCATACAGCTAACTGTGGTTACTTACTAAGTGGTTACTTAGACTGTTTCCAAACAAGCTTATGCTATGCTTAGTGAATGTCTATGCAGTTTCATTGTTGTGAATGTTTCCACATGTATAAACTGTAAAAAGGTTTAGCAAAAACAAAGCAAAAGCATTACATCTTACTGGAAATAGAATTTGAACAAAATTAAAAGATTTAGAAAGCTCTAGTGACAATTAGGGTGTTCAGCATAATTAGTTTAGACGTGATCATACTTGATAAAATGTCTTGTTTGTGAAATGCTGTGGTTTGTATTTATGTTTTGAATTGAATGTCATCAAGAAAGGTACCTATTTTTTGATTAAAGGTTTAATACCTCATGTCCCTAGTTCTGCATTCTATATTGGAATATAAAGTCATATAATGCTTTGAAATCTACTGTGTGAATACTGTAGTACTGCATATGTTGTGCATGCAATTATTATAATAATCATTATCTGTAAAACCAGCTATTGAGTATGCACTGAAATCACTGCAGTTTGTATCAACTGACTTGAGCAAAATAAGAGCTGTTTGAATATCTGCCTCTATGCTTGAATTAACAAGATATGTAGCATATATACTGCATGCACTTATTATCAGATTTCTGCATGACATGGGGTGAGTACTGCCTGAGTGATGACAGCAGAATCAAACTTTCACAGAAAATAATACACTCACAAGGTAACCTATAGGTACCAAATAACTCTGGTGTCAGTAAAAGGTGGTCATGAGACATGAGTCACACAGAGCAGCATATTCTCTTAATACTTCTTTTCCTAACATGCTTCTTAACACTATCCCTCACACAAATAGTGCCTTGAAGTGAGACATGGTAAGCATCAGGGTAAAAATTTTCCCTGGTAGGAGGGACACCATGATCAGGCTGATGGTGTTCTGTGGGCAAGGCTCATCCCCTGCACTCCAGATGTGCTAACCCCTGAGATTTCCCCAAATGTGGGAAACTCAACTGCATATTGGGGATACTGTGGTATTGGGGGACCGCATTCATGCTCTCCCCTCAACTATTTACATTATATATACATATATACATATAACCTGGCCGGTTAGCACAGTTGCTTAGAGCATAGTACTTAGTTGCTGGTTGGGGTTAAACCATGACAAGCTGTTACAATAAATTCAGCTGATCATGCTTCAGCTGTACTATAAAGCCCATTTGCTAGAGCAAAGAGCTTCAGACAGTCTTGCAAATGCTTAAAGCAAAATTTCATCCCACATGTTTAGATCTTTGGTATCTTGGCTATTGTTTCAAAGCCAGGACCACAACATTTTAAACTGACTTACAAACTCATTGTTACCCATTTTGCTAAATGGTAAGAGTTCAACCTGTATCAAGCCAATGAGTGGTCTTTAACAGTAGACTGAAAGCAAAAATGACCACAAAAAAAAAAAAATATGATCTGCTTCTGAGTTATAAGATTTTAATGTCTTCTTATTGGAAACATGAACAAAGCATCATTCAAGTCCAGAAGAACTTGGAGTACTTAACGTTGGCAGCTGATGTTGGAGGGAGTCAAATAGGAACAACATTTCTGAACAGACACATACATGCACATACACATATGTATACACACATAAATTACTTTCCTTCTTGACTCTTCTTTCCCTTCTTTGCACAATATAAGATATTTTTTATTGTTTTCATTATACTACACTACTGTCAGAAAATGATATTTTAAATATTTTCTTTTTTTTGGGGGGGGGGGGCTAAGTGTGGGTCAACTATGTGTTTGGTTCATCCCTTAGTATTTGCAAGGAGAGATAAAGGAGTTATCTAAACCATTTATCATCCTTCAAATGTCTAGCAGTGAACCCAGTCCAGATAGTCATAATGAAATTAATGAAAAAACAAGGGAATCTGATGACTGGATTGTAAATGGGTGTGCAGCATAGCAGACAATTAACCCATTGTGTCCTTACCATACTAACTGGTTTCTAATTTGGCCAGTTGCCTTGATGAAAGCTTTGATGGCATAAAAGATGGCCTCAACTCTCTGTGTGCTGTTAAACAGCAGTGAAGCTTGACAGCTATTTTTCTCATACACCTCTACACCCAAGTTTTTCCTACTTTACTTTCCTCTCCCAGAAACTCAAAGTAGCTAAAAGCTCTTTCTTTTTCTCATCCCTGAATCTTGCTGCCTGTCTTTCTAAAGCAAACCTCACAGGGAAATTATGTACTCATCAGTCTGTTGACTTGTCCATGTTCTTTTATAGGTGAACTATCTTTACGGAGTGGAGACATGAATTTGGAGACTGCCATTTATAGGCCTGCTGGAAAGATTTGTGTCGTCAGATGTGTAGGATGGCTTAAAAGTTTCAGTCACCCAGATGTACAAGCCCCAGTACTGACCTCCTAACCAACTTTTTCCTTCTCTTCGTCCTTCACTTATAGTGTAGCCTCCTCGCTCCCATCTTTTTTTTTGTTGTTGTTGTTTCTTTGTTTAGAAAGGTCATAGTTACTATCTGTAAACTGATTTGGCAGAATATATCAATCCCTAAAATTTGCCTTTAGTTTGCCTCATTCCATACTAATTCTTACAGCTTCTTCTGTAACTGTTTTCAACTGCATTTGAGTTATTTGAAATGGATGAGGACACATTAGTTCTCACTGAGATAAGAGGAAAATGAGAGATTTTCTATTCTTTCTCTATTTTTGCACAGTATGCATAAGAGCAAAAATGATCTGTCCCAAAACGCTGAAAGTTACTTCATACCCGCAGCTCATGGAGGGTTATCCAAAGCAGATGATTACCACAGGGACATTTATATAGGATATGGATGCCAGAGAGTCTCAGGTCTGAAGCAGGTACAGCCAAACTCATATCAGGCAGCAATACAGAACAATTAATTTAATCTTCCATAGTCACCAGCAATGTGAGGTCTCGCATATTCACACCACAGCTATGTTAAAGGTCCTTGTTCCAGCTATTCATAAAAAGACATATATAACCAAACTGTTGTTTTTTATAGCTCTTTTATTTGGTACCCTCACAACTATGAGTATCCCAGTTATGATATTAAACATAACACAATATGTCCATAGTTGGTCATTTCTGAGGTTCAAAATGCCATGATAAACTTTTGGTTTTGCCACATACTTGTACTGGACCAACATGGACTCTTGCTTTCATGGCCTGAACATTCAGAGCATCAGCATATACCAACCTTTCCGGTGATCACAATGGGATTTAGTGATGGACCTGTTTTTAAAATAAATCTAAATTAAACTTTAGGGAGTGGGAGACATAAGAGAAGCATGCCAGTTGTGAGTGTGAATTGCAGAATCACAGAATTGCAGAGAGGTTTGGGAAGCACCTCTGGAGATCACCCAGTCCAACCCCTGCTGAAGCAGGTCACCTACAGCAGGTTGCACAGGATCGCATCCGCAGGTTGGAATGTCCCAGAGAAGGAGCCTGCACGGCCTCTCTGGGCAGCCTGTGCCAGCGCTCTGCCACCGCCAAGGCAAAGAAGTTCTTCCTCATATTCAGGTGGAACTGCCTGGGCTGCAGTTTGTGCCCGTTGCCCCTTGTCCTGTCACTGGGCACCACTGAAAAGAGCCTGGCCCCATCCTCTAGGCACTCACACGCCCTTAAGATATTGGTACAGGTCACTAGGATCCCCTCTCAGCCTCCTCTTCCCCAGGATAAACAGGCCCAGCTCCCTCAGCCTGTCCTCATCAGGGAGATGCTCCAGTCCCCTCATCAGCTTCATAGCACTAAGTGATGTGTGGTATAAAATTGCAAACTAACAAATCTTTAAACACAAAACACTGTAAGAGGAACAAGAAGATATACAGTAGTGGATTTCGATACTTAAGTTCTGCCTTTTAACCAATCGTGTTTATTAGATGAATGTTTTCCACTATAACTGTGCAAAAAAGATCTGTCTAAGCCAGTGCTGAGATCTGGAGTATGTGGCATCTGATACGGTACGAATCCTTCTCCAAAGTTCAGCTTCTTGTGTGAACAACCTTTCTAAGTGCAGTCACTGGACTACATGGGGACACTGCAAAGAGCCTTAATACACTCCAGCAACAGCACTGTAATTTCTCGTTGTTCTGAAGCAATTTTATTTTATACATTGCTTGCTGTGGTTAAAAGGCCCCACACTCCACCTGTCTGACAATAAAACCAAGAAACTTTCCTTGCTGATCCAAAGCTGAATCCTAGGTGCTCCGCCAAGACATTCACCCCTCATCAAACAGGATGTTCTTTTGAGAGTGATAAATGCTTCTTTTTTCTCCATCAGCATGCCATACTTGGAGGGGAAAAAAAAAAACCGAACCCAAAAGCCAACAACAAACCAACCCAAACCCAAAAAACAAACCGGGTTGTTTTCCAAGAAATTTAATGTTTCCATCCATCAGCCTTGAAGGTGAGGCTTTTAAGGCTATATTAGCCTCTTCTAAAGCTCCTGCGAAAGGACAAAAGCCAAGCAATAAAATCACCAAAGCCTATGTGTCCTAGTATCTGCTAAGCACCTATAGGTCTAAAGATCTTATATATGTCTTATTCTAACATGCTAAAGTAGGCAAAAGATATCAACTGCACCACACATCATTCATTACTAAAGATATTATTTGAGATTAACCTTTTCTTTTGTAGTTTACCTACAATGCTTGTGGTTTAGCTGGCCCTTGCCTCTGAAGCAATTTAAAATTGTTCAGTGCCATATATTTTTTTCTTGTTTTATTATAAAATAGCACTTAATTGGAATTTGATTCTAAGCTGTAAACAAAAGATTATTTGAAAGTAGATGTTTTATTCACTGAGGCCCATGCAGATTTTTTTAATGTTTTATTTTGATATGATAACATCTGTCTGTTTTGTCTGACTTTCTGGGAAGGTGGATTATTTATCTGTGTCTCAAGCAAGCAAAACCTAAGAATGGGCCTGCATCATTTCTCTGGTACTTGGAATAACTGAAATGATATATGGGTGCACCCTCCTTTTTTGGATATTTCTGTGATTTATAATACAGAAACAGGTGTTCTGTGAGGAAAGTTTCAGACTTTTAAAATTAAAATGTTTTTATTTCATCCTAAGAATAAATCCAGATTCCTATTTACTGCAAGCCCAAGTCTCTGATGATGGCAAGTCAGCATCCTGCAATATTGTCATCACAGAAAATGATTGCTTTGCCATCAGCCGTCAATATTCATTCCATTTTTAAAATTTCTTTCTGGCTTTGTGTTCCTCTGAGCTGATTATTGAAACAAAGTAAAATGCCAGGAGGTCAATTTCAGCAAAAAAATTGCAGTTAGTACAGATCATTGAACAAAATAGTCTTCTGCTGGCTATTCTCATTCCAGCCAGGCAAAAAATCTACATCAAAATATGGACATTGCCATCATGAAAGCTCAATCTCCTCTCTTTCTTATCCCCTCCCCCTAAATATCTATATGACAATAACCAAAACAATTGCATGAACTGGCAATACCTTCTTTCCCCAGGTAAAAAGAAGTATTTGAAATAAAAGAATCCTGATTTTCATTTCACTATTTAAACAGCAACAAAAGCCTGGTTTCAGTTATTAATTTTCTTATATTTTGGCATGTTCTGGAGTTTGGGTTACAGTGTTCTTAAGTTACTGTGCACAGTTTTAAAAAGATAGGGATGAGCAGGAAGCTACCATCTGTGGGAATAATAGCTCATTTCTGCTTTCATTTGACATAAATACAAAAAAATCCAAACAAAACCAAAAGAATAAAAGAAGAAAACAATAAAGACAATGCTCATGAAGAAAGCTGTAAAAAAATACTGAACAGGTCTGTAACTGAGTACCATACTATTTTATGTAGGTTAGTATGTGTCTTTTTACTCCATAATATCAAGCAAAATCATCCTCGATAATAAAAAAAATTCCTGCAGTTCTGCTATTGCAAGATTTTTCCTCATCCTATTTTCCACAACTAAATTTTCTGCAGAGCAGTTTTGGTTGGTGTTTCAGATGGTAACCAAAGAACACATGAGATATCTAACGTGGAATTAGTTAGTTTCCCACCATGGAGAAGGGTCAGTTAGTAAAATCTAATTCTACTCTCAAGACTAATCGTCCTATTAACAGAGGTGCCTGCCCACACACATACATACACACACACAGAGTCAGACAGCGCTTAATGTATAAATTAGCCTGCAATATGTGAATCGGGTTTTAGGCAGGGCTTTGGGCTTTTACGGTTGGGTATGGATTTTGTGGTTTGGGTTTTTTTTGGTTTTGGTGTGGGGGTTTTGGTGTTTTTGTTTGTGTGTTTGGGGTTTTTTTTTGTTTTCCTGGGGTTTTTTTTTGTTTGTTTGTTTTGTGGTGTTTTTTTTTTTTTTGTAGTGGTAGTGTGTATTTTTATTCCTCAGTGGAGTTACATTCATCATCTCTTTGGCTTCTTTTTGCCTACTTTTCTTGTAGGACTAGAAGTTAAATCAAATCAAGTCATAAACACCTAAAAATTCAGAGTTGAAAAATTACCCTAGGCCTTGCAACAGATCCAGGAACTAGCCTCTCTCCTCAGGGATGCAGCACATCTCCACTCCTACTCGTCCATACATCTGGGGTTGGGTGATGTGCTGACGATCAGTTCATGATGCACTCTGGAGGTGAGGCACAGCTCCTCAACATCTGCCACACACACAGTCCATGAAAACAGGAGGGATTACTTCACTATCATCATCATCATCATCATCATCATCATCATCATTGACATTATTAAACAATTACTTTTTGCTGCTGCTCTGCTGGAAGCACTAGAAATGGACATCCCCAGCTTGCCAGGGTCTCTGGCTCCTCTTTCTACTCCCACACTAATTTTCCTGTACTTTCCCATACGGCAGGAACTTGGCCCTAGCCAGACCAGAGTCCTAACCTTGGGACAAGAAAATTCAATTTTGCATGCACTGTTGAAAATCTGCAAGTTCACTCTGGATGAGTACATTTGGGAATTAGATGCAGATATTATTTTGGCACAGGGACAAAGCAGAAACCCTGTCAGGAATTCCACTGATGCAAAACTCAGCAAGGCTTTTCCACTGTTGACATCAAATTAACTCATCACCATCCTTGCAAATGAACACCAAAAGGAAATGAGTCATGTAGCAGTGCTTCATTCAGTTCCAAGACTTTAAAGACTACTTTTCAATGGTTACTAGTACAGAATGAAAGAACAAAGCCAGATTGCTTGAAACTTTTATGTTCAGAAAACCAAACTTCAGTTAATAAGAATGTAAATCAGATACTAGTTTACTTGCTTGATATACACTTTGAGTCATTATGTAACAAGGAATAATATCAATGTCATCAGAACAATACTGTGCTCTAGAAAAACACAAAAGAGAGATGAAAGTATATGATATAAAGTCTAATCTTAATTATAAAATGTAGTCAGGCTTTCATCCAATGACATCTGCAGTCACAGCAGTACCTTATTTACTGTTGTTATTCATATTAGAGATTTAGCTGTTGAACTATAAGAACTAAGAACTCTCTGAATTAAATAGTTTTCAAAACTGCTGATTGTTTTGAGGGGCTTGTGCAATATTTTTATACATCCATACATACACATCCATATAGTGATAAAATATATGATCACAAGGAATCAGAATAATGGTGCTCTATAAAGCATCTTTCAGAGGCAAGAGACGAGTCAGAGCAGTGAATGGAAAAGCTGGGTGTCAAATCAAATAACAGCTTTGGAGGGGAGCTCTGCAGTGGAATATTCCAAATTTAATGTCACCATTTAAGCTTCTGGTTTTGTCTGGTAAATTAACACTGGCTGTTCAATGAGAATTTAGTGTGTATCCTTATGTCAGATAGAGATGTAGGCAATAATGGAACTGACATCTCTGTTTCATTGTTTATTTTAAACAATCAAATCTCTTTCACCTTTTATTATAGAAGGGCTGGTGGAATGCGATAGGCATATTGTTTTTACAAAACTGTTTTGGGGAACCCATGTCGATTTATGAGTCACACTCAATTTACATCAGAGAAGTCTAGCAGCATGAAGACTGAAATTATGTCTTACAAAAGTGTATTTCAGATGCAATCTAATTTATCCTCAATATTATACATCTATTTACTGTTCACAGCATGAATATCTCTAAGGCTTCGGAATCTGAAAACTAAGTGCAAGGTGACAGAAGTATTCAAGATAAAAACTGAAATATCTAAGACAGACTAGAACTTCAGAGAAGCAGCAGGCCACACAGGGTGAAATGACAAAGAGAAACTCATTGGCCATCAGATGTGCTCAACAGGCTGGACTGCTGGGCTATCACAGAGACATGTTCAGCCTCCTGGCTACATTTAGATGGTGAAGTCCATGCAATTGCATGGACTGGGATTGTGTTCATCAAGGACAGCTTTGACTCTAAGCCCTCTCTGCAGGGCTACGTATATATATGTGTGTACATCTATATTGCATTTATGTAATAGAACATATGAAAGTGAGGCAGAATTTTTGTTTAATCTTTGGCCAGTACTTCTCTACCAAAGGAAATGCCCACAAACCCAATGACTTGGGAGGAATGTGAGGTCTCTTTCTAGACAACTCACAGCAAATGACTACTGAGGCCTTAGAGACAAGCCTGGTGACAATTTGACAACCTTGAATTGTAAATAATGCACCAGTAAAGCTGGTTATTCTGTAAGGTAAGTTTGTCTTGCAATACACTCCATATTCATTCATATTATAAGGCATGTGAGCTGCAAAGCCCGATTGTTCGGTGCTTCTTTGTCATTTCAATTAAGAAAAGTGCAATATATCTAATTTAAGACAACACATTTACATCACAGGAAACAAAAGTTCTAATTTTCACCTCATTTAATGAGATAAAACATTAATTCCAGTGAAAGAACTGAGGGTACACTTCTGCAACAACAGTGTCCAGAAGAAACATCAGTGGAAGCTTTTACTATTATTCCTTTAACCACTTTGTTCTCACCATGCAAGAAACAGTTTCTAGGATGTTTTATTATATGTAAATTTCCCTTCAGTTCAAGGCTCTTCACTTCGCAAACAATGCAGTAGCAGGTAGCCTGGTTACAATAAAAGGATATTGCCAAAATTGCATTGCATTATTCTTCTACCTCAATTTTACAGTAGAAAAGACTGGTTAATGATGTAAAATATAAGTGTTGTAATTCAATATTAGTGCAGCTATTCTTGTGATCATTGTTAATAAATTCATTGCAAAACAGTTAACATTTTTCTTCTCTGTAAAATTACAGCATGTATGTGCTAAATGACCAAAAGAAAGTAATACTAATTTTAACCGGAAATTGTAGGTAATAATATGTTATGTCAATATGTCCATAAACAGTTCAATTACAGGCAGAAGTTTAAATGATAATTTTGTGCTACTGTCACAAAGATCATAAAACATTTTAAGAATTATAATTTGAATCTAATATTTAAAGTTGCAGATGCAGAAGCATTGGTCCCCTTTCTGGAATACACATGTGATTTCAGTGGGCTCTGTGCACATAGTGCTTTTATCTAGACTTAATTCTGGTTTTGAGTGGAAAGTTGTTTTTTTTTTCTAGCATGGCAAGAAACAATTGGTGACTACATAGTGACATATATATTCATGTTGTTCCCAGTCTAAATCAAGAGTTGGAGTAATTTTCTTAAATAAACTGATAAAGAGTAATTTTCAAAATTATACTGAATTTTGAGGCAAATGCAGAGATTGACTAAGGTTTAGAAGAGCAGCAGAAAGAAGGTGTCAGGCAGAGGTGCAAAAGGTAAACCACAGTGCCAATTAGTAGTATTTTCATATTTTGATATGGTTTACATGAGCGTTTGGGATACGATGCCTTGTACAATTTTGTTTTAGCTATGATAGTGCATCATGAACAGAAATTACAAAATTAGTTCCCCCCCTGCCAAAAGAGCATGGTGATTAAGGACTGGAATTGGAGAGCTACTTGCCTATGGATGTGTCCTTTCTCCCCTACAGCTATTTTCCATTCATGCCACAAATAATCTCCCCTCTCTCAATTCTTTTATGAAATCCCCACTCATCAAGGGACAGTTAGTGTTTCAGTGTGTTGGTAGCTGCAGGTGTGGTGACCACCATGCCTACGCACACAGCTTGGCCAGTTGTGTCTTGCTGTAAAGTCTTCTTACCCCCATACCTCGTCTTCCCTGAGAACTTTTAGCAGCATCATCTACGAGACTACACCCATCTGTCATACCACTGGAGGGGAAACAGGGGAATGAAAAGTGTGGTCACACACAGCACAATACTACAAATTCCTATTCCAAAAAAGTCCCCTTCCTCAGAAAAACCCATCATGATTCCCTACTCTCACCACAAATTTTGCAAGGTTTTTATGACAAAACTAGTTGTGTTAATGAAATCTTTAGGACTGTACCTGACCAGTAAAACACTCCTTCAGAACAAAGTTTGAAGAGTTTAAAACTTAAATAACTACTATAACCCATAGATTTGACTTCAGCTTCTGCACTGCAAATTAAACTACAGACTAGAGTGACAATTATCTCCACTAAATTTTTAGCAGAGGTAGCTATCAGTGTCAGTCCTATTCTCCTTCTCTGTGCTTCAGTGATTCCTAATGAAGGTTTAGGAGAAAAAATTAAATGGAAGTTTTCACACATTATGTCAGCTTTGGGCTGAGAGGCTGTAGATGCAGACTCAGTGGCCCACTTGGATTTCAGACAGCTTCATGTGCCCATGATCCCCTGGCTGCTGAGAAAGCAACAGCTGTGACCTTGCAAGAGCAACCAAGTCACCTCTTAGAAATTGGTTCAACGTTCATTTTGTATCTTCATTCCTGAGCATTCACAGGTGACAGATTTATACCTAAATATAAGAATTTCCCTAAACTCTATCAGTTTCTTGATGATTTATTAAAAAAAAGCACAAAACACCTTTATGACAAGGGTATGAGGATGTGCTTTGTAAAGTTTCTTCCATTTGTTATAAAAGTTCTGGCAATATTACATTTTATAGATTAAAGGGGAAGTAACTCTAAAGGTTATTATTCTGAAGGATATTGACTTAGAATAAGTCATTCTCCTCGACTCATGCAATTCTGATAGTAATAATACATTTCATTCTCCAAACCCCATATTCAGAAGCCAGTGATGATGGCAAAAAAAAGCGGTTGTGTCTCTAGTCTTGTTCTGAATGCAGACCTAACACTCTTCTCAAACCAGTATGGATGCCCCAGAGTTTAAAAAAAAGGCCCAAATGTCAGTTTTATGAAAGACAGTGTACTTCCTCCTAGTAGTCATCAGAGTTAGTGTAAGAGAAAATCCAATTTCAAATATAACTTCTGCTTTCCATTATTTTTCCTTGACTCCAAGTATCTTAAACGAGACTTTGAGTTAACGCGAAAATAAGATTTATCTCCTGCATTGCCTTTAGCTCTGAGAAAGGAAGTTTTGTCTTATGGCTGCATACCAACAGAATGAAGGACAAAGATTAAAAAAAACAATAGCATGACAACACCGGTAAATTGCACATGGTTTATGATTTGAAATCTTGCGAAGCTCTTCACACTTACTTCTATTTTGAACAAGTTCTCCTTAGATTTGGTCATCAAGTCATAGGAGCATATTGACTTTGATAATTACACGTAACAAGGCTACATAATATAACACAGGTAATGAGATTTTAATTCACCAATCCATCTTGTGAATGAGTACAAGAAGTAGCAGTCAGTCTCCACACTATGTTACACAGTTTTAGTGCTTAGTGCTAGTTATATTCTGCATGTGTGTTAGCCCACCTGCAGTGCCATTATTTATGCAATCCCATTAGGAAAACAGGTTTTGCTCTCATTTCAGAGACCTATTACAAAATTCATTCAGACAAAGATGAGTTATATCTTTTTAATAGTTTGCCTGTCTAAAGAACAGCACTAGGAGATATAGTCATCTTGCTATGCCCTTCCCTAGTGCTGGGAGTGGGGACAGAGGAAGGGGGGCAATGCACAAGAAAGTATGGTTTGCATTACTGATACACACTGTAGAATAAAACAAGAAGCTGCTTTACAAAACCGTGAATCTGACTGTGTAAAAGACGCCAAAGAAATTGCATCGTCTCTTGGCTCCATTAGTGACATAAAGTCACAGGCTGTAGAAAAAGAGTAGGTTTGTAGCTACAAGTCATATGGAAATGTTAAAGGCATAACAGGATCCAGACCATCTATCTAGGCATCTAACGCCCATTTACTTTTATGTATGGAACGAAGCAGGTTGTGTGAAATAAGTGTTTGTGTTTCTGTGCAATTAATGGGGAGAGGAGGAGCCGTTCGTGATCTTTGCAGAGAGAAAAGCTGTCAGACCTGGATAATATTGCCGTTCAAAAGGTTTCACTGCCACAAACACTTTCATACCTAGCTGGACTCGTCATGCACTTCCCTTGCTAAGTCTGCTTCCTTCAGGCTCAGAAAATTTACATACAGAATATTTGCGTAAGTTAAGCAGAACATGTCCCATCCATAGCATCTTGGATTGTCTATGGCCATGTTGTTTAACAGATCATACACTTGACACACAAACCCAATGATAGGCAACTATTTATTTTTTTACAGCTAACTCCCTGGGTCTCCCAAGCGGCACTCTGCTTATGCAAGAAGTGTGGCTTTGCAGAAAAGTCCAAAATATCAATATTTTTTTTTTTCATTCAAAAATAAAAATATTCAATGAGGAAACCATGTGTGTCAGAAACTGGATTTGGATGTGTTTCCCAGATACAGATAAAAATGCTATGCTAAAAACATCCCAAACCAATATATTTCCAAACAAATAAAAAGGAAAATCAGGTTCCTAGAAGCTGTAACACAAAGTTTTGACAGTTGCAGTGTGTGTTATTTTGATTTGATTTTATAAATGAAAATTTCGCAGTTTCCTGATTAAAAAAATTTTTTTTTGATGAAAACACACTTTCCAACTGAAAAATTCAACCTGATATACCTTGTGATATTTTTCAATGCAGGTATAAATAAGCTGATGAGAGTAGTCTTTAACATCTCCAAAAAAGGAGTTTATACAATGCACAGAATTTTCCAGGGTTCAAGATTTGAAAGTAGCATGTTTTCTAAACTTCAGAACATTGGGTTTTTCTTAAATAAAGCAATAACTGTCATCTTATTAGTTACAAAGCTTATTTTTGAGATTATTCAATAGGTCTTTTAGACTTTTTTTTTCTGGAGGTTTATAAGCTTTTGCATTTTAACTATTTGAGCTGAAAATTTACTTCACTTTATATTTGTCATGGGAATGTCACATGTGCTCTTTCTTCAGCTGCAGAAGATCGGGACGACTCACAATCACTTTGTGCTAGAGTTTAAATCCCTTGGATTCAGAGTGTTATGTCTGATTAGAAAAAATCTTTTGTTTCAAAGATTTGTCTTTTGCTGAGCCTCTCATTATTCAAATGTGTTTCGTCAGTTCAGTAACACCTTGGGAAAATAAACTAAAAAATATATATCTTGTACAAGCTCAGCACAGACTCAGTAGTGTTTAGCAGCTAGATTTTTTGAAGTCTTTCTTAAGTGAGCTTGCTTTATTACTATTGCTATACATCTGTTTTTGCCATCAAAAGGCTGAGTATATTGAATCCTCTGAAAATGCCTTCCTGCAATGAAAGCAAATGTGGCTAAAAAAGATCATATAAGAAAGTCACAGGATAAATTCCAAGAAACAGAAAGGTTTAACCACAGGCAGGGAAGAGACAGACCTATGATGGGGAAAAAAACCAATGAGTTAGGGATGGACCAAGCACCAAAAAGAAAATTGGGGTTGATGATGGGAAAAATCAGAGAAATAAAAAAATGTGCCAGACCTTGTATATATTGGTTATTGTCTTTTTTTTTTTTTTTTTTTTTTTTCTCAGATTGCTTTTCCTTCCTACCTTTCCTTTCTCCTGTTCTCCAGGCTGAAAGGTGCTTGCCAAGTGGTTGTCAAATAAACACCTACCAAGTTGTCTCAGCTGGGAACTAGTGCTATCCATTTCGCACTTGCCTTGAAGAAAACCTTCTGCACAACCATTTAATTGTGATTCCAGAATGTGGAAGTCATTCTGCATAATTAAATATCACAGTTTAAAAGATGGTAATGGAACACCTTGCTTTGTTGGCTGGAAAGCCCTCCAAGCACTGCAGGGAGCCTGTATGATTTCAAACCATGGGCAGGAGAACAAGGATCGATGCCCAGAAAAGTCACCTGCAAGGCTGGTGGAGGCACACGGTGCACCCTGCAGATTCCCAGCCTGCAGGTGAAGGTTATTCACAGGCTTTCCTGAAACTCTCACCTGGAACCACCTGAAAAACCACTGTCAACCTCCAGGAAATGGGACTTCTTTTGTCTTACTTTTTAAATGTTTTGGGTAAGAAAACTACTTTATGTCTGTTTAGTGTCATCTTCTTAAATATTTTGATGTTAATAGGTTTGTCCTTTATAAGTATGAATTTAAAGCTATACATTAGCCAGAAGCATAGTGAATTAAGAGCCTAATCCAGTTATCAAACTGTTACATTACTGCAAGCCCATGTTCTAATTTTCAGCATTCTTCCTAAAAAGATATATATTATTTAAAAATAAAATCTTGCTATTTTTGTAATTCATTACAGGAACAGTAAAAATGCAGAAACTACTCAAAGAATAAGTATGCAATCCTGTAAACTATATTTTAGCAAAAAATGTCTTATTTACAGTTGGTGTTTGTTATCCATGCTTCTGCTTATTTTCAACCTATGACTTTTCTGGTGGACAGCACTGCCTAATGAACTTGAAACAGCGGTCAACATTTACTTGTATTGTGAATTGAGATGCACCTTTTTCAAAGCTTTGACAAGGTGAATACCATTTAGAGCATCAGGGGACAAATAAATTGTGACATATCACACTATATTGAATATATATTAATTTCCAGTAAAGTTTTTAAAGAAGTGAAATTCCAGAAGAATCATTCTGGAAATCTAAGTGGCAGTCACCCTTTTTCAGAGCTGTAGAGTAACAAATGTTGGAGATTACCTAGTTCCTTCTAAGTTGTTCCAAAGGCTTCAAATCAGAAAACATGGAACCTTCAGAGTTACAAGTAAGACAAACACATTTCACAACATGTAAATAGTATTGTCTTCATTTCCAACTTGATCTTTTATGTTTCATTCTCCTGGGTTTTTTTTTCTAATATTACCTTTAAAATATGAATAGAAAAAGATTCACTAAACCTTCCAATATAGAAATGTTTTGTTTATTGACAAACATCCCAAGAACAGATACCTAGTAAGATATTAGTGACATCCCTGAGTTAATCTATCCTTGAATTCCTCTGTAAATAAGTTAAACCACTCTGTGAGCTCCAAGTTCCCTTCCTTAACAGGCATGAGCCTGAGGAAAAAGCTAAAAGAAGTAGTTCAATACAGAAAAATCAGGAAAACAAATGTTTTTGGAGGAATGAAGAACCATCAGAGAGATAAGAAAAGAACAGCTCAGAGATTCATTAAAAAGTTGAGACTTCAATAATACGGGTCTGTGGGTCAATGGTATTTGGAAGCACATGCATTAGATGGAGTAAAATATTACAAGCGTGGAAAAACATGAGTTGTTTCAGTGGTCTATGATTTCAATTTCTTTCTCATGTTTTTTTTATGGAGACTACTGGAAAGCCTGCATATAACTCTAAGGAAGAATGCCAGAATAAAGAGCCCGGATATTTAGAAGATTAGCAGCCACTGCTTTACTAAATATTTTTTATCTGCTAATACTGGGTCAATAGACTACAACAACTTGACCAAAAGCACTAAATTTAGGGGGCAGAATAAAAATAAAAACAAAACTAAAACAAAATAAAAAGCTTTGCTGTTTTCCCCTAATATACAGTCTATGCTTCTTCCTAATTTTATCCCATTAATTCTCTTATTTAAGCAATTGATGAACTCCCTTACTGAACTACTCTTCACAAAAACACAAATTCTTTCCTGATATTCTTAGGTGCTTTCTGCCAAGTGTACATATTTTGAATTGCTAGTTCTAGCTTGAGTCTCAGCCTTCCTTACTGAAGCAGGGAAGAAGGGTCAGGAACTTAAACCAGGCAGAAAGAAGCAAAGAGGGAAGAAAAAAAAAAAGGATTTCTGATTCACATTGTAATAGCTAGATGAACCGTATACAATGTTCCTGTGCTTTCTTCCCCCCAAGAAAAGGGTTGCAGAATTTATAAACCTTAAAAGAGAGTCCTCAGTCTTTACTGGCTCCTGATTGCTGATCCTTCCCTCCATTTCTGAAAATTCTGTGTGAAGTTTATTATTGAGACATGAGCACAACAAAAAGGGGAAAAAAAAGAAACCTTTTCCCCATTTCATGGCTTGATGCCATTGCCAATGTGGATCACGCATACACTTCAATGTCTTTTCCTCTGTCATAACTGGTGTCACAGACTGAATGTGCACAGGTATTTTTAAAGGCTCAGTCACTTCTTGACCAGCAAAGAGAGAATTTAGTGTTTCCAGAGTGCAATGCTCAGATGGGGAACTAAAAATGAACTTTCAGTTCCCTTCTATTCTCCCTTTTCCAGCCTCAATACAACGTCAGAAGAATAAGCACCAAGATTTCAGAGTGGTGTTGGAAGGGGTAGAGAAAAGTTATACACTGAGAACAGGAGTTTCTTTTCTTGAAGTCTGCTGCTGGGCTGTTTCCTGAAGCCTGAAAACTTTCCTTGGCAACTTGGAGGAAATTAAATAGCTGGATGTGCAGTATTTCTTCTCTGCAGCAGTTAAGGATAATAGTAATTCATGACTTTTTGTTAAGGTCAGACACCTGAAGTGCTGGGTGGTCACAGCCGGTATGGCTCTGAGGTTTCAGGAGAAGTGGCAAACAGCTGAGATGAGTTACCACTCGTAAATAAGAAATGCAGTCTGATTCTGCGGAGTGGCTGGTAAACATCTTCATGTAAGGACCTATTTGCATCTCGATTTTCTGTCAAATCATAAACCATTGCTCTAAATTTGCTTCAGTTGTGTAATGATAAAAAAGTAATATAAAACCATGTTGATTTAGTTAAATTCTGTGCGATGATGGAAGAGCAAGAAATCTGCTGAAATTACAGTGAAAGCTCTAGCAAGCTTGGTTACTTATGCAGAATTACTTCTGAACTACTTGCATCCCGAACTACAGCAATTTTTTACAGTCTTTTGCAAAAGGGTAAACCTTTTAAACTGAGATTTCATCTTCAAAAAAGACCTCATAGATAATCTTCCTAATCGTCCAATATTTTATTCGCTCATAGGCAATTTGGAAAGAAACAGATTTTTCCTGGGCCAAATATGTTCTGAAATAACTGAATACTTAAATACTTTTCTAAATAAATGGGTATTCCACTTCTGAGTAATGAACCTTCATTACAAACTTTACAGAAGGTTGATAAACAGGTCTCTGCAACGTTTGGAAACTTGGATCCTCAGGTGCTTGTGCTCTTACTGGTGTGGAAGATTTGAGGCTGCAGATTGAGGGCTGAGCATTAGTGAGGTTCGCTCAGGATTATGCTCCTCATCTTGAGTCTGCCAGTGACACAAAGTCAAACTTAACTCCATAAAAAGTTTCAAGGAGATGAAGGGAATTGCTCCAAGAGTTCAGGGTTGCTCAGAATGTATAAATGGCAGGGTATATACTTGTAAGAGGTGATAATTTATAGAGGCAATGAAAGTTTCCCCTTCATACTTAGAATGTGCATGAGTAATCAAAAAGGATAGACAGACTATATAAATCTCCCAATATATACTACCATCTTATCTTCTCTTCATGTCTCATTAAAGGTGTTACCTACAAATGACTGTCTGGATTTCTTTCTCTCAGTTACTAATGAAGGTAGAATGCAGTGGCATCTTAGAAGCTTTCCAGTATGGCTTCTTGCACTCTACCAAGACGTCCCACATCAAAATTCAGTTTGTTTTTATCCTCCCCAAGTTGTGATCTGATCTAGAGAGTGTTACTTGCACTCTGCTTGATTTATTATCCCTTTCACTTCTGCTCGTTATCACTGGGAACCTAATTTACCACTGAGTTCAGCTATCCTCTTCATGCTGATTAAAAAATATCTCTCTACTTGATGCAGACCTCTTTCCTTGTGGCTGAAACAAAGTGGTGATCCTCTCTTTGTCACTTCTTTTTGTTTGGATGAATAACTACCTCTTGCTGCAGAATTTCCATATTTTCCCTTACCTTTGTCCTTTTTTATTATTCACTGGGAAGCATGTATCAAAGTTGACCAGTTCTGTGGTTTAATTTGGCAGGAAGATAAACACCATGCAGCTGTTTGCTCACTCCCCCACAGTGGAACGGGGGAGGGATTTGGAAAAAAGGTAAAAATCACAGTTTGAGGTAAAGAAATAATGATAACAAAATATACAAAGCAAGTCATGCACTGGATTTATTTTTCAGCATGACAACCCATGGCATGGAATATCCCTTTGCCCAGCTGTGTCCCTTCCCAGCTTCTTGTGCCCCCAGCCTCCTCGCTGGCAGGGCAGCATGAGAAGCTGAAAAGTCTTTGACTTACTGTAAGCACTGCACAACAACTAAGACATCCCTGAGGTATCAACATTATCCTTATCCTGAATCCAAAACAAAGCATTGTACCAGCCACTAGAAATGAAATTAACAAATATAACTATCCCAGATGAAACCGGGACATAGTACATGCCAGTTCAAAATATTGCTCTATAATTCATTGTTTGCTATAAAGAGCAGGATAAAGGGATGAGTTCTGCAGCAATATTTTACTGACACTTGCTACCTTTTCCTATTTTCAAACAGCCCATCTCATAAACTGAGTCACTACAAGTACACCAAGAAGTTCCTTCAAATAGCTAATGCCAGTCAAATATCCTTACAATATTTTCGTGCATGACACTTGGAATTACTCCCAAGAAACACAGGAGAAGGGGAAGAAAAATGGTCTTTGCCATAATTCCCACAGAACTGTTGTGGAATCCTGCTATTGCAATTACTACCTATCATCAAAGCAGCCAGTGTTGCCTTGTTGCGTCTAAGCTCCTCTTCTGTTACCATTCACAAAATGTTTTCTACAGTGCCTCACGTCCTCCTATTTTGGGACTAGGATCTAGCCTTCTATTTGGGGACTGAAAATTTGCACTACAATGCAAATTGCGATGATCTTGAGGTGAAATTATAACCAGTCCCATGCAAAACAACTTTGTTGCCCCCCATTTCCTAACTGATTTTTTTCCTTTATGCCTGTCTGAAAATAGAAGAGGCTTCTGCTTTCTTTCCAGTGTTCCTGCACTGTGAACTCCTATTTATTTTGCTATATATCACCCACTGGTCTCTCCCACATTTTTAATACATCTATCTAGTCAGGATGACATTGTATCATGCAATTCTCTCTATTGTAATCCATCATTTTATGTATGTCACTGTCTTTAAAAAGTAAAAGCAGGCACCTTATTATTCTCTTAAATTCTCTAGTGTCAAGTAACACATGCATCAGTGTCTATAAGTACAAAGTTTCCTATGATACTTTTTTTGCTCCTTGTGCACCTGTTGTGTACCTTTCCATGGCTCAAGGTCATGATCATACCAGTTTATCCTCTACAAATAGGAAAAAGAAGAATGAGTACTTGTTATTCCAAGGGCTTAAGGAAAGCTTGTGATAGGAATAGCTGCCCTTCAGACAAAACTTCCTTAATAATCAGTAACTAGAAAATAAAGTAGATATCATAGTAATATAAAAAGATATGCATAAGTGAGCTGATTGTTGTTGCTTAATGTTAACAGGTAAGTTGTCAGCTCACCATATTTTTGATATATCAACACTTTTTGAAAATTGAATCTGAAGGAACAGCCAATTTCTTAGTCATATGACATTGTAGCAAACCATTTCTGATACTTGCTAAAGAATGCATGTAGAAAGCAGAAGTCTTTTACCTGTTATCACCTAATAAAGAAATGTTCAGAATTTATTCTAATTTTACTTTTTTATTATCAACTCATTAATGAATAGGTCCAAAATTCTTCCAGTCTGTTACAGCCCCACTGATACAAGAAGCTGTTCTTACACAACATTCCATTCAAATAATACACCAAAATGCCCACCTCAGCTGTAAGCTGTTACTCTGTAAATAAACCAGTAACACAGCAGTATACCTGTGCTTAAGTGCTTCTTTGTTTTAGGGTCATCATCATAAGTATAAATACAATCAGCTGCAAAGCTTAGAATAGTCTTCCACAAGGATGGTGAACCGCAGTGTTATTGTCTTCAGGAAACCTTATTTCTGATAAGCTACTTGTAGTATTATTATTTTTTTTTTAAATGAGCAAATATGTGCAAGCAAACACATAAGGAAACACAGACATTAATAAGATAGCAAAAAGAAAAATAAAAGGTTTCTTAAGAGTTTGAACATTTTGTTAAAGCTGGGACCAATTGCTGTTATGACCCTACCAACAACTGTAAAGACCACAGAAAATTTGCAAAATATTTAGTGGACACTTAAAAGAAATTGATGAACAATGGAAAATGCTTAGGCATAATAAGTTTCACATGATAGCCTGCAATATCTGTACCGTTTCAGAGCTAATTCAAGTTACAGGCTGTTAGTAAGTCTTGATGGGATTCTGTTTTCACTTGGAAGTTGCTGTCATTGTGTTGCTGTTCCTTATGACTACAGGCTAGGCACAAGCCAGAAGGGTAGGAACAAGCCTGTTTCATCCTTCACTCGTCTGACTTGGCTGTAGACATTTTACTGTAGTATTTCCAGCAGGCTGTTGTGCACATATGATGCAGAAAGGCTGAGTTTATCTGCTATACATCTACACCTTTAAATAATAAATAGTTGTTTGTAAAGTATTTTGTCTTCACGGGAAGCTATATTTTACATGTTGTTTTAGAGTCACTGTTTCATTGACAATATTGTTTATAGTAGAAGTAACTGCAGGTGATTATCTCATCAAATGGTGGGAAACTGAAAAAGGCTCTGGAAATGCTGTTTGTGATTCCCACTTCAGAATGCTGTGTATAACCACCTGCACCAGTATAGCCACAATGATTTAAAACAAGAGAACAAGACAAGGTAATATCTTTTCTTAGATCAACTGGTAACACTGGGAAGAGGCAGAGAAATTGCTCAGGAATGTAAGCTCTTCCATAGGTTGGAAACATTAGAAGCAGACTGTTCTCAGAGTATACTTGCTAAAACTTTGAGGCTGAGATCTCTCAACCGCCATTTCACTCTTCTCAATTCATACAAATAAAACAGCAGAATATTTCAATGACAGGAGGTGGCATTATTGTGCAGGTTACATAAATATATACATACACACACACACAAATATAAAAATATAAATATATAAATATAAAAAAGACAAACATTGGCACAATATGCCTGGCTTGGAAGCTTTCATTCTGGCATTGCGAGGCTGATCCAGCAAGTGGCTTTAAGGAAATTCAGCCCACACTGAGAATGACCTATGTGCCTCTACCAACAACAACCGTCAAGCCCATCTACAGCTTTGAAACAGTGCAGAAGTGCAATGGACACATCTTTTTCTAACAAAGTCCCTCATATCAAATGGTACAGACCCTGTCAGCTGAACTGAGCTACTGGGAAATTACTTTGCCTCAGTACTTAAGCAGAAAGCCAATACAGAAGTGGACTTTGCAATGTCTCCATGAAATAGCATCTGGCTGCACTGTTAAGCAAAACACAAAGCTGTTGGTTGTTGGTTTTTTTTTTTGGGGGGGGGTTGTTTTTTTTTTAATGAAAACAACCCAAACCAGGAAATGTAATAGTTAAATAACATGGAATGTAACTTAAGAATGCATAAAATGCAATATTTTGCAATAAGAAAAATTGTCTGCAAGGCTACAGAAGTTACGCTGATCAAAATTAATGGAGGTTTATACTGACACAAGAATTAACTTCAAAGAAAGATGTTTAGAAAGCTGGGAAGCAGTGCTTTGTAATGTTAGACCTCAATCAGCATGACTAGTTTTAAATTATTATATGCATTTAATCATATCACTTCAATGAATATTTAGTCTTTTCAAATTTATTTTTCATTCTCTAAACAGACACAAATTTCCATTACTAGTTATGGTAAAAAAAGAAAGAAAAGAAAAGCCTTTACTGAATTCCAGATTATGACTCACTTGATCTCTCAAGTTGGCTAAGTCTTAGTGATAAAAAACATAAAAGCATTTTTTCATTTTGAAGTAGTTATACAGAATTGTTGAGTTTCCAAAGTAATTACAGAGAAAAAATTAAAATTACATGAACCCAGAGTAAAGGACCTGTATACATTCCTTACTTCAATGAGGTGTAACATTTGGGAGCAAATCTCTTCAATGTTCATAAAACACATGGCAGATGAAGCAATTGCTTATTAGGAGTTTAAGAAGGAAATGAAAAAAAAATCATTCAAGAACATTCAGCAATTATAAAACCACCTCCCAAGGGACGGATGTGAAATTTTGTAAATAACTGCATAAATAAACAGCACCCAGCATCTAATGGAGGTTTGGCCGATACCTTGTGCCTTTTTTCTGTAGCAAAACTGAGCTTCTCTCTTTACAGTTTTTAGATCCTTACCCAGATGCTGCCACTCCTTCCTTCTTTTGCACAACCAGTAAGTGGAGCATGTTGCTACACAAATTTTTCTAGCCCTGGAAAGACCAGGTATAACTTGACAATCAAGATGAGCCTTCGTAGTACTGGATTCCTTCAGCAAAGTGATTTTTCAGGTTTGGAAATGAAAGCAGCATACATTCTCAAAGCTGGCTAAGATTTTTTGAGGACAGTTTCAACCATCTAAAAATGGAAATTGCTTAAGCACTTTTTCTTCACATCATCTTTTCCAATTAAACATTCACTTTCAGCTTCTGATGGACTGAGTCTCTCTTTTTCACTTCAAAATTACTTTCATTATTTGTATCATTTTATTTCAGATCATTAGGTAGATCATAGCAAAAGAAAATAAGTTGTGACAATCCCAGTTATTTCAAGAATTCTTTTAAAAATAAAGTGTGTATTTTCTCAAGAAATTATTATTTTTCACATTATTCTACTGGCCTCTTCATAATAGAAAATAGTATTATGATACGTGGCCAGCAGTAGTTAAATGATTTACCCAAGGATAAATTCTGGTCCCTATACCAAGTTTCAATAAATAGGTCGCCATGAGGAAACAGGTTCAGATTCAGGGGCCAGCTTGTTAACAAAGCTTCACAATCTTTTGTAAATTTTTTGTTGGAGATTCTATTTAATTGTAGAAGAGGCTCCATTGATTTTGAGCCTAGGGAGCACAGAGGCCTGAAGTTTCTCATTTGCTTGGTTTTGTACCTTCTGCACATCCCCCTGGCATCCTGAAGTGATTGACATCTTGAAGCATCTTGAAGACAGTGAAGACCCCTGCATCAACTCCATCTGAACACAATAGAAGTACGCCATAGAGTTAATTAAATTGCTTAATATTACAAAAACAGGTTTCCTTGGAGGGGAAAAAAAATGAATCCAATAAACACATGCCAAAAATGACATCATTTAGTTCATCCTTTTAAGGAAATTGATTTATGCTATGTGTTCTTTTTTTCTATTGTATTTTGCCAGTAAACTCCCATGAATAAAGGCATATATATGGTTTTCAGAAGGTAGTCACTTCCCATTGAATAGCAGCATTAACTTACAGCTGTCTGGCTGCTATATATAAAATTTTAGAATGATTGGCCCACAGAATAAAGCTTACAACTCCTGTACAGAGCTCGTCACTTCAGGCTCTCTGTGCAAGGGAAAAATCAAAATTTGGACCTTAGGGAATGTCATAAGTAATACAGCTTTGGGGTTTTGGTTTTGGTCCATCCCTCCGTTCCCCCGTCCCCCGTCCCCCCCCCCCCTATTTATATTTCTGTGTGAAAAGTAGATATTTTAAAACTAGAGGTCAGCAGACATACAAATGTGTATTCACATTTGAGTCTCAAGTGCAAAACTGCAAAATTACGAGCACATCAGGAAAATAAGAAAAGCCCCAAGTCCTACTCTGTCTTTGTAATTTTGAAGGGTTGCACACAGAAGAATAGAAGACAGGTTTAGCAATCATTAAAGCCAAGCAATCAGGCTGAAACAAAATGATTTCCCGAGTCAGAGGCCCCTCCCGTTAACACTCTGTCAGCAAACCTCTAGTTTTAAATCAACACCATAGAACTGTAAAGCAATCCTTCAACAATTACTTGTACTGTCATATACGGCCCCTGCTGTCCCAGACAAACAGAAAATGCCATTGCTTATTCCAGCTTTCTTGAAACCATCACATTTCATCAGTTCAGAATCTTTGTTTCTTAATTTGTCATTGTTTTGCAGTTTATTATTTTGGAAATGCAGCAGTTTGTTATTTTGGAAATATTTTATCTCTTCACTATAAAAACTGTGATATATGGAATATGTGCTGTCAGAACACCTCATCAGATTTACAGTAAAATAGTAGGAATCTGTCTTTCCCCTTTAGCTCATAACCAATTAACCTCTTATTAAAAACAAACAAACAAACAAACAACAAACCAACAACTGTGGTGTCTGGAAAATAAAGGGTCCTGTATTTCAACTGTAAATGTTAAAAAGACATTGTAAAATTACAGCAATAAAACTTTTGACTATAAACCTGAAACTGGAATAGATTAATTTGTTTCTGTTATACATTTTATCAAAAAAAAACCCCAAACAACAGTATAAAAGCAAAATACATTAATTTGACCGACTATCCATAGTTAAGGATGGTTACCATTTTTCACTACAAAGTTTTTCTTTTCAGCTGATTAAAAATATTCTATGGTGAACTTTTTTTTTTCTTTTTCTTTTTGGTGTTGTTGTTGGTGTGTGTGTGTTGGTTTGTTTGTGGGTTCTTTTGGTCTCAGAATTTTGGCAAATATTTAAAAAGTCTGATTCAATGAAGGTTCAGACCTTACTTGAAAGAAGTTACCATAATCTGAGTAATTTTGTCAGTTTTAGTTTTCTTTGCATTCTCAAATACTGAATCAAAAACTTGACATTTGCCAGAAGTCAATTTTAACGAAGGATGGGCTTCTTTTGCTATAAAAATGCCACAAAATGAGACACTGCTTAACATCTGCAAGTTTCTCCTAAGAGGTTTTGGAAACTCATTTTCACAAAGTCTGCTCATAAAACCTTTGTGCATTGTCTGTGTTTAAAATCTGGTTTGCAGATTTTTTTTTTTAATTTTTTTTTACATGCCAAATACATTTGATGTGATCATCAATATCAGTCAAATTTTGAAATTGCCAACCCAAGTGCTTTACACTGACTGGTGGAGGAAGTTAACCCACCCAGGCTGCTCGCTGCAAGTGACTCCGTGGGACTTTCTGGCCAAAGTGCATCTCTTCAGTGCAAAAAGTTCAAGAACCGACATAGTTAACTTTATTTGAATTGTTAGTTAGGTATAGTTAGAACTTAAACACAATACTCAAGAGGAAGCCTGAACATGCAGATGAGCAGCGAGGAGCAGCTGCAGACAAAGCACAACACAAACTTGCAGCCTTGCTGAAAAGTTTGGAGATGCATTCAAATAGCACTGAGGAGCCTACTGTCTTTTGCAGATAGTTTAAAAAATAATTAGTAATATGAATATTGGATTCATGTGACTACACCAGAGAAAAATAATGTGATGGAGTGTGTGGGCAAAGTATGTTTACCAGGGAAAATATAAATGTTGGTATCCAGGCTGAGTACCTGCTTTTCTTTATGAGGAAACAAAGAAACAGAGGGACAATTCCATATCCTTAGATGCTGAGTTTATTTTCACTGAAATTAACTTCTATTCAGTCAGCCCTAGTGAGAAAAAAATTAAAATCCTTGGGGTTGGATAAAGGTGCCCATAATTTTGCTAATTATGTGATGAACAACAACATGGAAAGAGGGAATGGCCTCAGGTTGGATATTAGGAAAAATGTCTTCACTGAAAGGGTCATCAAACACTGGAACTGGCTGCCTAGGGAAGGGGTTGAGTCACCATCCCTGAAGGAATTTAAAAGGTATGTAATGTGGCACTTAGGGACATGGTTTAGTTGTGGACTCGGCAGTGCTGGGTTAATGGTTGGACTCAATGGTCTTAAAGGTCTTCTCCAATCTAAATAATTGTATGATTCTATGAAAAAAAAAATTTACCTGTTCTATAATACAGTTTAGATTAATAGCATTTTCCTTATTGAAATCAGGGATTTGTGACTTTCCCCTTCACCATTCATTTTTCACTAAGGTTAGACTCTAAACCAGAATCTCAACGAATTTCCCTTGGCAACCCTTGCCTTACCTGAATATCATATAGGAAAGCCCATCCTTCTCCTCCAGTGCTGGCTGATCACAATGTCATCTTGCCCTCAGAGGTGTGGGCAGCTGAAATGACCCAAAGCATCTGGGAATCAGCTATATAATAACCCATCTGTGATCAGAGGTCACCTGCATATTCGTGTTTTGGTGCCCTATAAGATTCTCCTAGCAGGGAGATCATCACCTTTGGTGTATGTTTAGCTGCTGTGGTGGTGCACTCCTCCCCATTTCCAGGCTGTTCTAAGACCTCAGGAGCTGCCTCGGTGCCTTGAGTAATGAGTTGGGCAGCTGAGCACCCCTTGACCATACCAGTGACTCCTACTCGACTGAGGCAGAGAATGGCACTGCCTGTGATGGAGCTCACATTGACTGGTCAAAGCAGGGAATGAGAATTGTTCCTGGAATTTTTGAGAAAATTACTAACTCACATTGTGGTTGGGATGGAAATCTGCTGATGACTAAAGCAAATCATCTCACAGCCTTACAAACAGCGGTCCTAAAGTGAGACCCTTTGAGCTGTCCTGGACGGCAGCAGGCTGTGATCATCATCCCCCTAGAGTGAGACCCCACTCAGAGCTTGCAAACCACCAAGCCTGTGACATCAGGGTGACTGTTGCAGTAAGTCGACAGGGGACCTGGGCAGATACCCCTGCTCTTCAAGGCTCAACACTTTGCCCGCTGAGAAATGGAAAGGTGTAAGATGTATTTCACCGAACTCGAGGGCAGATTTTTAGTAGGTTTATACCTTTGCTGTATAACATATATTGAAAGCTTGAGGTAGCTATGTTAATTATGTAATTTTATGATATAAAACAAATTGATAGGCTGCTAAAACATTATGAACTGTGAACAAACTTTCTCTTTCTTTCTCCCTCTATCCTTCAGATCTAATCTGTTGTCTGACAGTAGGAATAGATCCAGCTGCACCTAAACTCTGTGACAGTTTAGAAAGCAATGAGGTCTATTCTGGACCTCGTGACCCAGCGGTAGAATTCCCCTTATCTTTTATATTTCTGTAGAACTAATCCGTTGTCTGAGTCTGAGACTAGGAATAGATCCAGCCACACCTAAACTCTGTGAGAATTTAAACAGCAAGGAGGTCTGCTCTGAGCCTCGTGACCCAGCAGAAGGGTGTTCCTCATTCTTTACCCCACTTTCTAAGCTTTCCTTTTAG